>NC_058415.1:44634855-44643528 GCF_002201575.2 Neomonachus schauinslandi | reverse complement strand
AAAAAAAAAAAAGGCTGTGGCTCCAGATGGAGGATGAATTGGCAAGAGATAGTAGCTGCTTCACTGGGCTGGAGAGAAATGGATGGATTTTAAGACACTGGGGAAGTGGAATGCAGAGGCTTCTCTTACTGTTAGGTTAGATATGGACAACAGTGGGAAGGCAGGGATTTCCCTGGCAAATGAATGGAAAGTACATGGCGTACTGAGAAAGTGTGCAAGGCGCAAGTTTGAGAGGCATGAGTGAAGGCAAATGTGAAGTGCCTAGTGGATGTCCAGAGATGGCCAGGAAAGACTTGGATTTGCAGATCTGTCACTATGGAAAGAGACAGCTTGGACTGTGGAACCAGGATTAGGAGGATTCCCATGTGTACACACACCGTCACCCCTGCGAAGTGTGGGGGATGGGGTGCAGCTCTTCACTATGGCCTCACTGACTTCCATGACTGTCTGGTGGGAGGTCATCTTACCAGCTGCCACTCACTAAGCACCTTCTCTCTGCCCCTTGCTACTTTGTATTTTATCTAATCCTGTGTATTAACAGGACAGTTTTGAACCTGATATTCCCAGCTTGGTGCCCACCCATATGAAAATCTTTGACCTCTTTTGCCATTTTGAAAATAAATCCTTTGTAGTTGAAAGACCTAAATGTGAGACAGGAATCCATCAAAATCCTTGAGGAGAATACAGGCAGCAACCTCTTGGACCTCAGCCACAGCAACTTCTGGCTAGACACGTCTCCAAAGGCAAGGAACACAAAGGCAAAATGAACTACTGGGACTTTATCACGATAAAAAGGTTTTGCACAGCAAAGGAAACAGTCAACAAAACCGACAGAATGGGAAAAGATATTTGCAAATGACATTACCAGATGAAGGGCTGGTATCCAAAGTCTATAAAGAACTTATCAAACTCAACACCCAAAGAACAAGTAATCCAATCAAGAAATGGGCAAAAGACATGACAGACATTTCTCCAAAGACATACAAATGGTCAACAGACACATGAAAATATGTTCAACACCACTCAGCATCAGGGAAATATAAATCAAAACCACAATGAGATACTACCTCACACCAGTCAGAATGGCTAAAATTAACAAGTCAGGAAATGACAGATGTTGGCAAGGATGCAGAGAAAGGGGAACCCTCCTGCACTGTTGGTGGGAAGGCAAGCTGGTGCAGCCACTCTGGAAAACAGTAGGGAGGTTCCTCAAGACATTAAAAATAGCTACCCTAAGACCCAGCAATTGCACTACTGGGTAGATAACAAAGGTAGGGATTCGAAGGGGGCACCTGCACCCCAATGTTTATAGCAGCAGTGTCCACAATAGCCAAACTATGGAAAGAGCCCAGATGTCCATCGACAGATGAAAGGATAAAGATGTGATGTATATATACAATGGAATACTATGCAGCCATTAAAAAAAAAAAAATCTTGCCATTTGCAATGACATGGATGGAACTATTCTAAGAAAATAATCAGAAAGACAATTATATGATCTCACTGATATGCGCAATTTAAGAAACAAAATAGGATCATAGGGGAAGAGAGGAAAAAATAAAACAAGATGAAATCAGAGCAGGAGACAAACCATAAGAGACTCTTATCAAAGGAAACAAATTGAGGGTTGCTGGAGGGGAGGGAGGTGGGGGGCTGGGGTAACTGGGTGATGGACATTAAGGAGGGCATGTGATGTAATGAGTACTGGGTGTTATATAGGACTGATGAATCCCTGAACTCTACCTCTGAAACTAATAATACATTGTATGTTAATTGAATTTAAAAATAATAATTTTAAAATCCTTTGTAGAAACAGAAGAGTTGAAAGTCTTGCATCTAAATCTTGACTCTGCCACCTAATGGCTGTGATCAAAATACCTTTCTGAGCCTCGGTTTTATGGTCATCAAACCTGGAATAATAGTAATACTGGCTTCACAAAAAGTCGTGAGGACTAAACAAGACCATTTTGTGTGAAAGCTAACTTACATGCTGAGCTCTCAAATAGGGTTTACTTTAAGAAAACACTACTCCTAGGCAATATACACATTCTTTCATTGGTCTGAGATTATATATTATTAAATATGGCTCACGGTCCATCAGTTAAAGCTTAGAAGTCTCAAAGCAACGCCCCACGGGTCCGATGTTACCACTCCTGCCTGCCTGCCTGCCCAGCACTGTTGATGCGGCTTGCATGCGCGGATTTCAGCAATTGGTGGTTTCTCCCCTCCTGCACAGGGAACATTGCGTTGTTCATCATCTAGCCCTCCGCAGCTAGCACGTGTAGTACAAAGCTGGCATTTATTTGCCAAGTTGGTTCAAACTGGATTCAGTCTTAAAGATTTTGGGGGTTGTACTGGCATTTGACTTGTGTAAACGGAACAATTAATCCCAAAACTTAAACTTAACTCCAGTGGATTAAAAAAAACTTCCTCTAGATCACAACTATGTTAACTCAGTTTTATGTGCAGGAAAACATTTGCTTTATGGTATCCGGCCGATTTTTAGAATTCTGAGATCAAACACCTAGAGGGTGAAGAAGGAGTTGCTGGGGGGAAGTGAGGAGGGGGGAAAAAGCAGAGTGATGCTTGGGGGCAAAAAAGCAGGAACACCTACTTGGACACAGAAAGAAGCTGTGTGACTTGTGGGAGTTTTGAGATAATTACATTGAGTTCTGTGGTGATTTGCAATTGGGAACGTCTCCAAGCGCACCACTGAGAGGAATACCTGACAGGGCCACAAGATGGCGATATCACTCCATGAGTCGCTCCCGGTCCTTCCCACCCAGTAGCTATGGCTTTCTTTGTTCAGACCTCCTTCCCTAGCAAATGTCACCAGTATCACCGTCTATTTTGTGTCTCTTCATGCTCCTGGCCTTCCCATAAGCCACTTTCTTGTGACTAGCCTTAATGCAAAAACTACTGATTTTTATTGCTATTTGTTTATTATTTTTATTTTTTTTGCTATTTGTTAAATTTTTAAGATAGTGGATATGGTCTCCACTCTGTTGTAAAAGCAGCTGAATCGAATGTTTTAATAAGAAATATAAAATAAACCAACCAAAAACACTTGAGGTTGATCTTTCCCTTTTTGTGAGTTACCATCCAGAAAGACTTCCCAGGTAAGGGGGTGTCACCCACCAGGCCTGGAGATAGAAACAAAAGTGCTCACTTAAGGTTAAGACAAATCCTTAGCTGGGGAGAGAGGCTGCCAGTGCCCTTAAGTTGGGGCAGGAAGGAGGCTGAGCCCCACCCCAGAGAATGAAGGACAAAACCCCCAAATGTTCTACCTCTTAAATTTTTTATTATGGAAAAATTCAATACAAAAGCTAGAATAATAGGACAGACCCTGATACAATCATATGGAGGGTCTGATACTATAAACCAGGAAAGAGGCTTAAGGCAAATGTAATAAGCTCCCAGTTTGTTGAGGACACTTAAATTTTGCATTCCCAGCATCCTGGGTCTCCCCCTCCAGCCCCTCATAATGGGAAGTCCTGACTTAGAGGAGGGGCAGACCACTGGTTTTAGAGGCCAGTTGGGAAAGCAGACCTGTGGAGGTGACCAATTTCAGCCCCAAGGAGGATTTGAATCCTGGTCTAGTGACCTGTCCTGCAGGAGCTCTTTATTTGGGTGGCTTCTAGGGACACCTGAATTCCCAGAAAATTATAGGGTTAGTCATTTTCCTAGGGAGAAGACTCCTATCCCACCAGATTGTCAAAAGTCTATGTGGCCACTCCTTATCCCCTTATCCCTTCACCCAGGCCAGAAAAAAAAGTCTAAAAAACCCACTGTAATGATGCTGATAATGCTGACCCAGTCTCTCTTCTGACGGTCACACTGTTCTTTTAAATATGGCCCATGAAATCTTTAATAAAAAAAAAGTGGTCATAGGGAATTAAAAACAGGTACATACAGAATTTTCCTGCTAAAGAAATTCACTATGCATTTGGGCACTTCATACCGGAAATACTAGGCATGTTAATTTCAAAGCTCTGAGAAGAAACAACTACGCTAATGGGAAGTATGTTTAGTAATAACGATACCCAGATTCATTAACTAACTTGGGAAAATGTGCTTTGCTTGACAATCCATTAACTGCATTTTTCATTTTCAGATATTTCAGAAATCATTTTGGAAAGAAACACAAACATTACATATTCACAGAAAATGCCACTTACGGCTTTAATATCGAATATAACCGTCACAGCTCACAAAAATAGCATAAAGTGCAAAAGCTCCATTTCAAAAGGCTTCAAATCACTCCCAAAGCAATGGAGACTAAATGCTACCACAACCAGTGAGCACAACACCCTTATACCACACAACTGTATAAAGTACAAAACAAGAGAGAGATCTGAAAATATTATATATGCTCTGATTACATACTGTGATTCTAAAATAGTCTTCAATCTGGTTTAACAGAGAGAAAGAAACCAAACAATTAGTCCTTTTTTTTTAATCTGTAGGAGAATGTCCTTAAAATCCATTGAGAACCCCAATCTGGCCTGCCAATTCTCTTTAGCCAGCCGGAATGGTAGCACCCAGGCAAAGAGCTGGCAATGAAAGGTTCCAAGCTCATTTGGGGAAAAGGAGCTAGGAGAGGGGGGGCTCACTGGACAAGCTTCAGCCCTCCCCCGCCCCCCAGAGATGGTTGCGTGTCAGCCCCCAGGGATGAAGAGCCAAGGAGACTCCATCCCATTCTCAGAGCCTCCAACATTGCGCCGGCTCACATAAGCGTGACGAACTGGTGAGAAGTTTTAAAACACCTGAGAAATCCAATAAAAAGAACAAGTTACGGTATTTTTCAGAAAGTCTGTGCTTGATGACCATCAAGCTTAGATCCCCCAACGGAACATCTTGGGTCCAGAAATAACATTTTAGGCACTCATCCGAAGGACAGGGCTAGTTTCCCCCAAAATGTAGCCTGTTACCAAACAGAGTCAGGTATCTTTTCCCCATACACCTTAAATATATTCACTGAAGTGCTAACAATATAATCATAATCATAAAGAGAAAAGATTTTTTTCTAAAAATCAAGATTCAATCAAACACTGTAAAATAAGAATCACTGACTTAAATGATTGCTTGGTAACTAGGATAATAATGTTTAATATCTTAGATCCAATTCCTGCCAGTTCTTGATCTTGCAAATTCTATCTAAGCAGAACAAAACTGTGATAGGTCATGGCAGCCACTCACTGTGACTAATTCCCAAACATCAAATCTCCATGTCCCTGCATTATTAGGGGAAAAAACAAAGATTCTTGATTGCACATCAATTAATAAGCTAGTCACTTTTTTTAAATCCGAAAACCTGTGGAGCCCTATTTTTAACAGCGGTTTCCCGTGACCTGTCAATCCAAGAGCAGAGGCCTCTCGAAAAGTAGAATTCAGTTCATTATTTCTTAGGACCCATTCATGTCAGGCTCAATTTAAAAAGAAGACTCAGCAGTAAGTCAGAATCCAGTGATGAGCTCTCAAGTGTATAGCTAACCGGTGTGTATCCCAAAAGCTGCTCCTCATGAAAAATACACAACTGGCATTTAAATTCCATTCAAGCTATCGGATGAACTGTCCACTCTAAAAGACAGCTATTTACAACTCTACGGTGGGAGAAAGGGGGAAGATGAGAAGAAAATACACCAAAATACCAAAATATTAATGATTATCCTTGGACAATAGAAATACAGACTTTTTTTCTCTTCAACTTTCCTGTAGTTTTCCAATTTTCTTTCAAGAGTGTTTAGTGCTAGAAAAGCATCATAGATATAAATGTAAATATAAATATGCTATAAGTCTAACTTCAAATAAGACTGTTCAACTCCTACTTTCTCGATTTACCATCTTCACACGATCAAGCTAGAGTGATTTTTGTTCAAGAGTTCTGTTTTTGTCCTCAAATATACCCATTCCATACTTCTTTATCAGCCCTCAGCTCATTAAAACCAATCTCTAGAAGGGCCTTCTGGTTTTTTTGGGGGGGGGCGGGTGTTTTTTGGGGTTTTTTTAACAGCAAAAACATCCCTTCTGACATCTGAACTAAGTCATTTGTCTTGTAGAAAATGGATGGAAACAGCTCTGTGAGTTGGGGCACTGATTTCCTTACTTCCAGCAGTCATGTTGTATCCCGATTTCCAAAGGACACTCCAGAAACTTCCAGAAGAGCAAGGTCAGAGAGTTGAGAGCTGGAGGTGATGTTCCTCAGGGACCCACCCCTTTACCTGATAGGGAGACACAGTCCCTCCTTAACTGTAATGTTCCCATCACTGAGGAACTCTCAAGACAGAAATTAAACCTCACATATAACACAAACACTTCCCACACCCCTGCCTCTCCTCATCCATGCTTCCACACTAAGACAGCTGGGCCTGAAGTACATCAAAGCTTCCCCCTACTTTGGAGCATTTTTATACTGCAGAATGGATGAGCCCAGAATCCATGCCTGGTAAAACTAATCTGAAACGAGGACTGCTATTTCCCTTTAAAAAATTCTAGAGACCGGGGCACCTGGGTGGCTCAGCCATTAAGCGTCTGCCTTTGGCTCAGGTCATGATCCCAGGGTCCTGGGATCGAGCCCCGCATCGGGCTCCCTGCTCTGCGGAAAGCCTGCTTCTCTCTCTCTCTCACTCCCCCTGCTTGTGTTCCCTCTCTCGCTGTGTCTCTCGCTGTCAAATAAATAAATAAAATCTTTAAAAAAAAAAAAAAAAAAAATTCTAGAGACCACAGTTTTAAAACTCGGATGGAACCACCTAGGTCTCAGAGGTGCGTCAGAACCCCACAAATACATAAATACCTTTTTTCGAAGTATATTTTTAAACCATAATAAACAGGTACACTTCTTCAACACCAAATTTTTTACCATGGAAACCACAATTTAACTTGCATTTTCACTGCATGGTATTAGGGAAATAGGTAAGTTTAACCTTCAAATAAACGGATAGAACACATTTCTCACACTTGGGTTCCATCAAGATTTCTTAGTGTAAATAGGGTTCTGCTAAAAGTAACTTGAAAACCACAGGAGGAGAACGATGTCATTCATTTTTAAACTCTTGGTTCATTGCTCCTCATTGGACTTTTCACCTTAGATCCTGTACAAAATTCTAAGTAAGGCAAGGGTTCCCAGACATGCCGCGGGCTGGTGCTGCCCAACTCTTCGGTCCTTGGTGACGCGACTCCTGTCCTCACAAGGACCCCTCCATCCTGCTCTTTCACGGTGGAATGCGGCAAGGCAGGAGATGTCGGAGCTTCAGTGAGTGTCCCTGAGGCCCTGTATTCCCACCCACATCGTGATGACCATGCTGGAGTCTTCATTCAGCCTAGTGAAGAGGCTAGTGGTAGCCAGCGTCATCTGAGCGGAGGAAGAACTCCGAAGGCAACAGATTTGCCCGCTGCACCAGCAACCCCAAGAGCCAGCATGTAGTTCCCTCGGTCCTCGAGAGAAGCAGTCGTTAGATGCTCAGAGAAACTGCAGGAAGCACCTTGTACTGTGAGACTACAGAGTACGACTCCCGCAGGAAATATTGGACTTCCAGAATAGAAGGCTTCCCATCAGCAGAAGTTTCCAGAACTTCGTGTTGGCTCCAGATGTTAAACTAGGATCCCCACCCGGACCATCCCCGGGCCTTGACCTTACAGAGCTCAGCAGTAAGGAGCAGGGGTCTGTGTGCAGAGGGCTCAGACACACCTATTCTTCTCGGTGTGTTGGAGGCCACTGGGCTGGGGGGGGGGGGGCAACAACGTCAACATTTAGGAATGTGCTCATCTTCAAGAATGGCTTAAAGTGGAGTGTAGCTTTTGGCACACAGGGTTTTTCCGTCAGCTTCACCCTCCTCTGAAGTCCCCGTCTCTCAGCAGAGGTAGTAGAGAAAGGATTCACAAGCACATGTAAAATCCAGTTACTGAGAGTCTCCGAGTGGACCAGTAGCCTCCTCAGCCACAAGCCCTGTGTGGGTTTCATTGGCTTGCTTTTATTTTAGGACTGTTTTCCCAAATGAAAATCCCTGGCATCTTCCATCAGTCAGCCTGTCTTGCCTGTCAGAGTCTGTCTGTCAGCAGGAGCGTCCGCTCTGAGAGCCCATGGGAACGGTGGGGTCTGCAGCAAACTCCTCCTGGGAAATGAGGCTCCCCCAAGGGACTGCTCTGCCATCCCAAAGGATACAGCCCAACCCGTCACTGCATCTGGAAGGGACACTGAGAAGATCTACCTGGTGGCCCTCAGCTCTGCACTTCCATCTTCGGGAACGGGGCAGACCCTCCTCCTCAGTCCTGGTGGGCCAGACACGCTAGTCAGAGCTCAAGGGAACAGAATACTAAGAAGACAGACCCTACCCCCAACTCTACAAACCACCGGCTGTCTTTGCCGGCAAGCGAAGCCCAGTGCAGGAGGGAAAACAAGCAGAGAAGCCAGCCATCACGTGATCTTGACCGGTGATTTCTTGCTGGCACACAGGAGGGACACGTAGGGGACGCCGATGAAGGCCCATTTCTCGCTGGGCCAGAACTTGATGACAGGGCCCTGCTCGGGGATCTCGGAGGCAGCATCAAAGTAGGCAAAGCACACACAGCCCAGGTAGGCAGCAAGGCAGATGAGGATGTGCCTGCAAAAGGACGCAGGAGGTGAGCACCCAGCAGGGGCAAACAAAGATGGCCGCCTTCCGGCGAGCCTGCCCC
>NC_058415.1:44631131-44634755 GCF_002201575.2 Neomonachus schauinslandi | reverse complement strand
CCCGCCCCCCCTGCCCCCCCCGCCCCCCCTCCCTGAAGGGAAGGACTGCACAGCGCCCCTTCCAACCAGGAAGGGGCAAGGTAACCAACAAGCCCCGGAATAGCAGCAGAACGATAAATCTGGAGCAAACACGGCCTGTTTTAGAAAGTTCTGAAATATTCCCCGTGGTAACAGGAGCAAACATGCAAATGCCTTTAGGGCTCAACCCTGAAGACCGAGGCCCAAGGATTTAAAATAGGTGCTAAGAAGATGGAACCAACTGAGAATATCTGATAAGATCCGCCTTCTTCCTCCAACAGTTTTTATACATAGCTTATGCCTTTTATTATGAATCCTTTTATACTAAATTGCTTTTACAGTTTAGTAGGGAAACTTTTACTTTACTGTATCTGTAAAAAGTTTTAACATGAATCTTTTATCAAGCAAGGGACCATTTAAAAGCAGGTAACCCTTCCCTCTACTCTACACTGAACTTGAATTCCAGATGAGCTAAAGATCAAAAACCTATTTTTAAAATATTTTCTTTGACTATATTTTTATGAACTGTGGTAGGGGAGGCCTTTCTGATACTGAAAAGTCCAGAAACCCTTTAGGAAGAGACTGACAATGGGAGAACATGACTGTTGAAAACCAATAGGGCACAAAAATACCATCATATACTGAAAGACAAATGGGAAACGGGGTGGGGGGGGGGTGAGATATTTGTACCATATGACCAAAGAGTTAAAATCCCTATATTCTGGGGCACCTGGGTGGCTCAGTCGGTTAAGCAGCCAACTCTTGATTTCCGCTCAGGTCATGATCTGAGGATCCTGAGATCCAGCCCTTTGTTGGGCTCTGCACTGAGCATGGACCCCGCTTAGGATTCTCTCCCTCTCCCTCTCTCTCTGCCCACCCCCCTCGCACACATGTGCTCTCTCTCTCAAAAAAAAATAAAATAAAATCCCTACATTCCAGAGAACTCTCAAAAACGAATCATTTCATGGAATGCCCTTTAAAACAATCAGGGTGGGGGCAGGCCGTGGGTAAAGATGGCATGACTGACATTGGCCTCAGGCTGATAAATACTGAAGCTGGATGTTGCCTCCATGAGGGCTCAATATAGTATTCTCCATACTCTTGAAAATGATGCAAATTTGCATAATACATACAGTTATTGGACAGTAATGACTGGTTACTCTGTGCCAGACACCAGGTGCTAGATATAAATTTTTTAAAATGGAAACACTGCACAGGGAAGACAAATGAAAAGGTACCTTTCAACCGAAGAAATGTGCACAGTGAACTTACACTGGAAAAGATGCTCAACAATAATGCTAATTTTTTACAAAAACATAAAAATATTTTTAATCAGGTTAACAAGATTTAAGAGTTAATATCTAGTATATATGAAAGTATGGGTAAAAGGCATTATCTTACAGACTTTAATAAAAAGTGTTCATTAATACTTTGGAGATATAGATCTATATATGTACCTGTATCTATAGATACAGATATAATCTATAGATATATAAAATTTAACCTAAGGAAATGTTCAGGCATGAACAAATAACCTAATTATTAATAGAGAGGTTGGCTAAATTCTAAAGCATCCATAATGTGAAATATTAATTGGACACAAAAAAATGAAAGATAATATGTATGCATTGGTAAGGAAAGTGGTCCACAATCTAGTATTCCCCGTATTAAGAAAGAGCAAAACAAAACACATTGTATCACATATAGAATGATGCTATCTTTGTTTTTAAAAAGTAGCATTAGAGAAATAGACATGAAAAATCTGGAAGGTGGGTGCATGGGTGGAGTAGTCAGTTAGGCGGCCAACTCTTGTTTTTGGCTCAGGTCATGATCTCAGGGTTGTGAGATTGAGCCGCCCCCTGTTGGGCTCTGCACTGAGCGTGGAGTCAGCTTAAGTTTCTCTCTCCCTCTCCCTCTGCCCTACCCTCCCATGCTCACTCACCCGTGCTCGCTTGTGCGTCTCTAATAATCTTTTTTAAAAAATCTGGAAGGAGGGGCACCTGGCTGGCTGAGTCAGTGGAATGTGGGACTCTTGATCTCGGGGTTGAAACACCACGTTAGGTACAGCAATTACTTAAAAATCTTAAAATCCGGAAGGATTAACCTCAGGCTGTGAACAATTGTTACCACTCTTCGGTGGACAGAATTATGAGAGCCCCTCTATACTTCTGTTTAAATTTGTTCTTAAAATGCCATAACTGGGACAAAAATACGGTTCAACTTTGAAAAAGCAGGAAGTGTACCAAACCTAGAAACAAATTCAAGTCTGAGCCAAAGTTACTACAATCTAATTTTTGAATTTTGCTTAAATAGCTAATGTTACCAAGATACTTAGATTGATAAAAATATGTACTTTACCTTGAATGAGGTCATATTTACACATGTGTATACATTTATCAAAACTCATCAAAGTGTACACTTAAAATCTGCATTTTATTATCTCCATTATAACTCAAATTTACAGTGCATAAATCCACTAGTGTGAGTCGAGGTTGAACCTAAAAAATACCAGGAAAAGGACCCTCAGACTGGAATCTCCAGTTTGTGCTGTTTTTCTTTGTTCTGTCTTTTGCAAACAGTCCTGGGAGTCCCCAGGCCTTAAACTGAGAGCAAGTCGGGTCTCATGCTAGATCTATACAAGTTCCCATGTTCGAGGAAATTCACACGAGTTCTTTCAAACCCTAGAGTTTTAGGCATCTCCTGATAGAAGTCAAATTTCTGAATCTTGGATCTAATAAAGTTTTCCCAGCTCCTTACCACTAGAATTCTCCCTGGGGGCTCTCAATTTACAAGGGACAGTCTAAAGCAGACTTCCCTAGGTCCCTGTTCTCTTTTGCAATCAGAAGTTCTGGGGGACAGGGAAACAGGGCTCTGGGTTGGGTGCTGAAGCAGTTCATAGGAAAAAACCACTCGACTTCCTCCTCAGCGTTCTGACTATAGGAGTCTGCATGCTGTTTAATAAACTGCTGCTTTTTTTTTTTTTTCTTTAACCGTGTATCCTGAGCATGCCAACGCATAGCTGCTCCAGTTCCCAATGACTCAACTCCCAGGGGAGTGATCCTGAACAATGAATTCCCTTCTCTGGGCATCTGTCCCTACCTGTAAAGTGAATGGGTGAGACTGTCCCCAGTTGGCCTGTGATGCCTTCACCTGGTCACTTGGGCATCCCAGTCCCCACATCACCTCTGTCCCAAGCTTTCCCCACCCCCACCCGACCCCGGGGGATTTAGCTAGAGCTCAGGTTATGGACTCGGTTTTCAAGCTCCTTTATGCTTTAGTAATGGAGCTAGAGGTAAGAGACCGCAGACTGGAGGCACACACAACCGGTCTTTTTGTTCCGGCTGAGCCCGCTCCCTGGAGCGGCTGTTGTGTTTGACGATACCTTCCATTGCTTCCGGAAGGTCTGACCATCTCTGTGAGGAGAGAGGTGCACCCAGGCCGTGCTCCGTCCTCTTGCACACCTGCCGCACCGTGCAGGGAAAAGAACAGCGGGTGCGGACCCCTGTGCGGTGGCCGGGGCTTACCACACGCGGTGCGGACCCCTGTGCGGTGGCCGGGGCTTACCACACGCGGTGCGGACCCCTGTGCGGTGGCCGGGGCTTACCA
>NC_058415.1:44567116-44631121 GCF_002201575.2 Neomonachus schauinslandi | reverse complement strand
CTTACCACACGCGGTGCGGACCCCTGTGCGGTGGCCGGGGCTTACCATACACAGTGCAGGTAGGGAAAGTGGAAGGACGAAAGCAGCTCACAGAAGGCTCGGTCACTGATCCAGCAGAAGAGCGCCAGGGTCCACCAGAGGCCCGAGAAGAGGCCCAGCTTGAAGACACGCACATTGTCACACCTACACAGGGATCCAGAAAGCAAGTCCCCCTCAGTCTGGGGTGTCACCCACCTTGCTGGCCCCTTCTGGCTCCTCACACCGCCCCACCCCAGCCCCTCGGCCCTGGAGGTCCCACCCAACATCCTGTCACCCCACAAGCCTGTGGATGTGGATACCATACGTACATACACAGATGACTCCCAAAGCCGTGTTCTCCCCCAGGCCTCTCCCTGACTTGAGACTCACATACGCAGCTACCTTCTGGACATATCCAGCCATGTGTAACACAGACCTAGATTTAACATGTCCGTAATGAACTCCTGTTCTCCTACATACTCTGCCCCTCGCTGCCTCTGCTCATCAACTCCCCGCCCCGCAAGGATCCCTGCGCTCCTCAAATAGCCCCATCAAGTTCCCCAGACCTTAGCACTGGCTATTCCTGCCACCTGGAACGCTCTTCCTCACATAACCACCTGGTTCACTGACTCCCGAGGCTCTGCTCAAATGTCCCTCAGGAAACCCTTTTCTGACCACTGTTAACAATTGCACCATGGGTCTCCACCCCCTAAGTGACGCTCCCCCCCCCACTTCCTTCTTCTCTCCTCTAATTTCTCTGTGGGGATTATAACCCCTCTAGCATCCTCCATGTTTTCCTTGTTCACAGCTGGTCTTCCCCTGGAACAGCAGGGGACATACAGAAGGCTCCCACTATGTGCTGAATGAAAGAAAGAGCTCCCACATATGCCGGGACAAAATGTTTTTCAGTTAACAGCCCAGAGAAATTTCCATTGCCATTTCCTTTCCTTGTTCCTGAATCGTTCATAAAGGGGGGAGGGGGTGACCTCCAGTCCTAGGCGGGGAAGGCCCAGAGGCGGCTGGTGGCTGAGGGCCCTTCCCGGCCCTCCCTCAGGGTCTCCTTCCCTCCACGGACCGCTCCCAGGTCAGTCAAGCTCGCTCTCGGGACCCAGAGTCCAACGTAACATCTGCCCCCGAGAAGGGGCCACAGCTATTTGTTCATATTTGTTGTACAAGTGTCAGAAACCTGACTGGTTGGTACCTTTCCCAGCCGCCTGAGGAAGCATCAGCGAAACCAGGATGGGCAGAAGGTTCAGAAAGGCCTACTCAAAAAAACAAATACCCTTTTGGAGGAGAGCTAAATGTAGTCCTTGAAAAAAATTTTTGAAACAACAGTGGCCCAGGACTGGAGACACTAAATTCCTACTTAGCTCTGTTGAACGGCTCGCCCTCACAGAGGCTCCTCCTCTCTCTCGGCTCCGCTTTCTCTGCCTCCTCAGGTCTCAGCTTCCAGGGCACCTTCTCAAATAGACTTTCTCTGACAGCCCCCACCCCTACTACGTCGTCCGCCCCGTGAGTGCCTGCCATTTTCCTTCATAACACTCAACACAAACTGACACTGTCTTCACTGGTGTAATTATTTGTTGAAGGTCTAATATCCAAGTAGACAGTAAGCTCAGCGAGAGTAAGAACTCTACCTGCTTTTCACCAAGTATATACAGTGTATGACCCAGAAGAGGCATGAAATAAATGCTAGCTGAATGAATAAATAAAACAAGGAAGTAAAGGAAAATGTTAACTGGATGCCAGTGATCTAAGGAGCACATTTTTTCCCAGATTTTTTTTTTTTTTTTTTTTTTTAAACAGTACCCACGTTGATTGGGTACCAAATTCTCTGAATGCATGCTAGGCACTGTGAAAGGCAAAATGAAAAGGGCTCTTGCCTTGCTATTTTAAAAGATAAAATGAAAACAGACAAAAACAAGTGTCAACAACTATAGACAATCTGGTACAAGAGAACCCATGTACACTCAATTCAATTCAACCTAGAAACCTTGGCTTAAGGAACACCCCAGAACACAGCATGCTGGAGAGACAGAGCTTGTGTTGAGTGGCATTCTGTCTCTCTTGCCAGGGATGAGTCACGTGGGGGGAAAGCCCTGCAAAGTCAGGGTCTCAGGGTGGCCTGGTACTGTCCCTTCCTCTGTTGCTAGAGGGACAGGGCCTGCTACCTGCTGCTGACCAGGCCTATCTGCACCTGGGTCTTGCCCATACCTGGGCTCCTTTGGGTTTTATTCACACTTTTTAGGGCTCCTACCAAAATATCAACGTGAGATTAAATGAAAAAAGCAGATCAAAAGTAATATATACAACAGGACCCTATTATAGGATAAAAAAAAATCTGAGCTGCTATCTGTCCTCCTCTTCTTAACCCTTTGTTGTATTCTCAAAGTTGTCCTTAACAGACTCACTCCTATAATCGGGGGGGAAAAAAAAGCACCTACTTTAAAATATATTAAATGCAACTGAGTCACTTCATAATATGACAACACAAATTTCAGTAAATGTCTGCTCATAATCCCAAATAAAATGTTGTTGCCACATGGTCTGAGAGAAAGTTCAGAAAGGACAATGAAAATAAAAAACTAGAAACAAGCTCTAGCAACAAGGCTAATGAGAAACAGAAAGCTTCCCTAGCTCCTTTGAGCAGAGGGAGGATGGACGAGAAATATTTAGCTGCTACATTACAGATTATCGCTAATGTCAGCAGGGAAGGTCCTGGAAGGAAATGCAAAGAGCAGTAAGGGCATCCCCTGTCTGGGAATTTTATCAAGGCAGGCCAACAACCATCTTCTCTCTCCTTGTTGGGACTCGGGGGGAACTGGGACACAGCAGTGAACATAGGGGCCTTGTTCCTGTCCATGGAGTCTACATCAAGAGAAGGGACAGACACTAAACAAAAAACCACGAATAATTTTTTAATTACATTTGGGAAGGGTGCCAGAAAGAAGTTGGTGGTGCTATGAACAATTGAGCCAAACAGGTGAGTCAACGATGAGCCAGAAGTAAGCCAAGCAGGAGAGTCAGAGGAAGGGACAGCATGAACAAGGACCTGGGGAATAGGGAAGGTCAGAACAGCTAGAGGACAGAATGTAAGGGGGGAGCTTCGTGCAGGCCAGATCAGCAGGTGGGGGCCACGTTAGGATTTTGAACTTCATCCTAATTGCAAGGTCAGCTAAAAAAAGAGACTATTAGAGGTGCATAGGGGCCATATTGAGGATATTGAACTTGATGTCAGTTTTAATGTCAACTAATGGAAAAATGAAAGTGATGAGATGGGATGTTCAGGGAAGAAAGAGGGAGCAGGCTTCTGCTCTGCTTTGAGCAAATGGGTAAATGGTGCTTTGAGCAATGGAGGTCATGATCCCAGGTCATGATCCCAGGGTGCTGGGCTCAAGTCCTGCGCTGGGCTCCCAGCTCAGCGGGGAGTCTGCTTCTCCCTCTGCCCCTCCCCGCTGCTTGTGTGCTTTCTCTCTCTTAAATAAATAAAATCTTAAAAAATAAAAAAAAAAAAAAGGAGCAATGGAGCTTTGAGCATCTGCTTTGAGCAAATGGGTAAATGGTGCTCCCATTTGCTGGAAATACTAAGAGAACCAGAACTGGAAAAGTCAGATCAGGAATCTCGTTGAATTCGAGACGGCTGTGACAGGTGGAGTCAGAGGCTAGATGCACCGTGGTGGAGGTAGAAGGAAGGACAGAGTCACACACACACCTGGGAGTCATTTGCACGTGTTCGGTAACGAACGGCACAGCTGTTGATGAGATCTTCCAGGGCCAAGTGTAGAGGGAGGAAAGCCGAAGTGAGAGGTCCCCCTTAAGGGACCCTTACATGCAAAGGTGCGTAGCAAACAAGGAGCTCACGTGAGACTGAAGAGAAGCTGCCGCAGAGTAAGCAGAATCCCAGGCGGGTGTGGCGTCCTGGGAGGCATGGGGAAGAACGTGTCAAGGATGGGGGCGGTGAATTGTGCAAGCAGCTGAGAGAAAAGCACATAAGATACAGGAAGAACCGTCACTGGGCACACAACCCAGGAGGGCTTAGGTATCGAAGTGGGGCAGAAGCTAGATGGGAGTGGGCTGAAGAAGACAGGAGAGCTGAGGGACGAAGACCACTTTTACAGACGTTGGGCTGTGGTGCCTGGCTGGCTCAGTTGGTAGAGCATGCGGCTCTTGATCTCGGGGTCTTGAGTTTGAGCCCCATGTTGGGCATAGAGATCACTTACATATAACAGTAAGCACTTCTAAGACGTTGGGCTATGACAGATGAGAGAGAAAGGTGGTGGGTGGAGACAGACCTGGACTGAGCCCAGGCTGAGAGCTAGGTAAGATGGGAGAGGCTCAAGTGTTTTTACAAGCCAATGGGAAGGACGGTTTAAGGAGGGGTGAGGACCCAGTAGACTAGTTACAGGAAGGAGTAAAGTATGTATAGGAGAATGGAGGCAATGATCCACAGGCAGAAAGACAGACCCCGGCAGGAAGGAGGGATACTTCCCATGATGCTGCCACTTGTAAATGTAATGATGGAGACTAATGAGCTGCAGTGGGGGCTAGCTTTTCAGGGACAAAGATTTTTTTTTTTTTTTTAAGATTTTATTTATTTATTTGACAGACACGGCGAGAGAGGGAACACAAGCAGGGGGAGTGGGAGAGGGAGAAGCAGGCTTCCCCTGGAGCAGGGAGCCCGATGCGGGGCTCGATCCCAGGGTGCTGGGCTCAAGTCCTGCGCGGGGCTCCCAGCTCAGTGGGGAGTCTGCTTCTCCCTCTGCCCCTCCCCGCTGCTTGTGTGCTTTCTCTCTCTTAATAAAATCTTAAAAATGTTTCCCTGCTTAAAGGTCATACTCTTGAAGCAGAATTTATTTAAACCGCAATCTGCCCTAACCACTGTCTTCCTTCATTTGTTCTTGTTTAAATAGGAGTTAAAAATATTTTCCCTTTCCTTAAGCTACTTTCTAACAAAATTTTCGGCTAAAACATAGTATCAAGAGTTAAAATGAACTAGACTGCAATGAATTCTCCAGAAACATACCTAGGTTCTGCACATTCTATTCAATTCAGGCCGAATATAAGCCAGTACCGCTGGACTATTACAAATTCATTTCAGATCTCTTTATTGGCACTTTGTGTGTTTTCCAAAGAGCTTCAAAATCCTATTAGCGTTCTGAAACCAGCCTCTTATTTTTCCACTCCTTCAAGGCTACTGAGGAAAGCCAACAAGACAAGACCGGACAGCATCCTTCATCTGCCAACCAGTATTTTTAAATACTTCTTCAATCACCTTTGACCCTGCCTGGTCTGGCCGACATTGTAAGCAGCCCCCAGAGGCAAAGCAGTGGGAAGAATCATGTATCTCCTCCCAAAACAAAGACTGAGAGAAAGCTGTCCACACACTACACAGAGCGGCAACTCTCACACAAAGGAAGAGAGATCTGAGGGGCGCCTGGGTGGCTCAGCCGTTACGCGTCTGCCTTCGGCTCAGGTCATGATCTCAGGGTCCTGGGATCGAGCTCAACATCGGGCTCCCTGCTCGGTGGGAAGCCTGCTTCTCCCTCTCCCACTCCCCCTACTTGTGTTCCCTCTCTCGCTGTGTCTCTGTCAAATAAATAAATAAATAAAATCTTTAAAAAAAAAAAAGAGAGATCTGAGACTTCAGTTAAATACCATGTCCGTAACAATGAGAAAGTCAGGAATTAAAATGCACTGCTAAAGATGGGTACAAAGAAAAAGCATTTTCTGAGTACTACAATAAGGGCGGTGGTCTGATGTATTTTGGGGTTAAAGAAGAAGTCATGTACACACAAGGCTAAACTGTTTCTAGATATCAACCTGAACCTGAGTATAGAACTTTCCAAAGGCAAATCCTTAGGCAAATAGCAAAGGCTTTACCGGATAGGTTGCAAATAAGAAACGAAATGTCCGAGAGACTAGCACGGTCAACAGTATTATGCCTAGAGTCAATGTTGCCTTGTATAGAGACGTTTGTTTTTCCTTCTGTGTGTGAATGCAATAGCCTCATTAGGACTTTTCTTCTTATTCTCATATGAACAAATCTATTCTTTGTACAGAATTAAGTCTCCCAGGCTGGTCTAGGCACTCACCAGGTCCTTGAGATGTTCCTGCTAAGCTAGCTCAGATCATTGGGATGCACTGCATCCACTAACCAGCCGCTCCCCTCTTTCTGGAAGTGAGATCATTAACATTTTGAGCCAAACCATCAAACGTGCTTCCAATCCAACAGTCAGGAACTAACTCTACGTGAAGAGTCAAACTCTGCTTCCACACTTAAGGGCAGTAAAAAAAAAAAAAAAAAACAAGCCGGGAGCCTGGGTGGCTCAGTCGGTTAAGTAACCGACTCTTGGTTTCAGCTCAGGTCATGATCTCAGGATCGTGGGATCAAGCCCCGTGTTGGGCTCTGCGCTCAGCGGGGATTCGGCCTGAGATTCTCCCTCTCTCTCTGCCCCTCTCCCTGTTCGTGCTCTCTCTCTCAAATCTAAAAAAAAAAAAAGCTGGTGTGTTCCCAACCCAGGGACAGCCTAAGGGGCAGGCGGGAAAAACAAAGGCACCCACCTTCTTAGCTCTGCAATGAGCAGCACAGTGCAAGGAACCCCGAGGGTCATCAGAGAGATGTTGTTGATGGCGGGCTTGACAAACGCCAGGCATGTCGTGACGGCAGAAAGGACGCAGACCACCGCCTTGAACCTGCCCCTGAATCAATGAAAGCAAACCGAACTGTTAGCCAAGGAGCTCTTGTTTGTTTGGTGAATGCTGGCAAAGTACAGGAACTGCAGACGAGTGTGCAAGCTAAGGAGTTGTGCATCGAGTACCCGGAGTCTCAAACCCACTCACGCTCACGGGCTCAGGAATTCTACTTCTAGCAATTTATGCTTAGGCAATAACCAGAAATTTGACAAACATTTAGCCAGGAGAATGGTAAAATGAGAATCCATCTCAGTCCCCGAGGGTCAGATATGGATAACTGTTTTCTTAGTGTTACTTTTTTCTATACTTTTTTCAGATGTTTTACAGCAGGGTCTAGCAAACTTTTTCTGTAAAGGGTGAGAGTGCAAATGCTTTGGGTTTTGCAGGTCCTAGGACCTCCGCAGCTCCCTAAGTCTGCCCCTGTAGACAAGCGGTAAGGGAATGGGCGTGGCTGTACACCAATAAAACTTGATTTGCAAAAACAGGCAGTGGACCCATCTGGCTCACAGGACCCAGCTTGCCAACCCCTGTTCTACAAGGTGAGCGTGGAAGACTTTTATAAGAAAAACAGGGACCATTTACAAACCACAAAGCTCCCTAGCTTAAAAGAAAAAATCTGGGGTGCCTGGGTGGCTCAGTCAGTTAAGTGGCTGCCTTTGGCTCAGGTCATGATCCCAGGGTCCTGGGATAGAGTCCCACATCTTGCTCGCTGCTCAGCAGGGAGCCTGCTTCTCCTTCTCCCTCTACCTGCCACCTCCCTTGCTTGTGCTCTCTCTGTCAAATAAAATCTTAAAAAAAAAAAAAAATCCGTGTCTAGCACATACAGCTAAAAGTCTTAAGAATAAATTCTAAGACTGTCTATTTACCAGCAACTCACAGATTAGCGTGCATTGGTATTTTGTGTTGACAAGTTTTTGACATGACCCATCTTAGAAAAATACCATCCTCAGGGCACCTGGGTGGCTCAGTCAGTTAAGCAGCCAACTCTTGATTTCAGCTCAGGTCAGGATCTCAGGGTCATGAGATGGAGCCCCACATCAGGCTCCGTGCTCAGTAGGGAGCCTGCTTGTCCCCTCTCCCTCCTCCTCTGCCCTTCCCCCCACTCGTGCCACGCAAACATGTGCGCACTCTCGCCTTCTCTCTCTCTCTCTCTCAAATAAATAAAATCTGTAGAAAAAAGAAACAAGAAAAATACCATCCTCACACCCTTCAGTGGATGTACTTTCAGGAGAAAGAGTCAGAAGTGGCGACGTGATCCTGGACATGCTCCTTCTTCTCTCCCTGGGACTCCATTTCCTTATCTATAAAGTGAAAAGGCTGGACCAAATGATCCCCAAGGCCTCATCCATGACTGAAATTTAGGAGCACATGATTTTCCTGAAGTTTCTTTTATTCCTCATTAGCACAATTTACCTTGGCCAAAATCCCCGGAACAGGTCACAGTTGGGAAACTCATCTGAATGAAATTCCATTATAGAGAAATCAAAGTACACTGAAATCTCCAAAATACAAATTTATCTCTTAAATAGGAAAACCATTTATCATCAAGGTGCAGGAAATCATTGATCGAGCTGCCAACTTTCTGACTGGAATGAACAGGAAGTGTAGCCCTGAGCTTCAACCAGAGAAAAAATACGTATGCGGGAAAGGGTCCAGGCAGCAAATCCTCAGGAGAACTGTTTTCCTCCTGGCCTTGGCTGGCAACCCTCGCCACTGGAGGAAAGCCTGCCTGCTCCAGCCCGAGGTGGACGGCCCGCAGCTCCCCTCTCCCACCCCCATCATGCAAATGGCCCTTGGGGACCCACAATAACTCCTTTACTGGGTTTTGAGGTGCTATGACCTGTACCAAGGCTTTTCAGCCTTTTTAGATTGGATGAACAGTTAAAAAAAAAAAAAAAGAAAAAGAAAAAAGAAAACTTGCAAATTGCATTACTTCTCTAGATCAATGGTTCGGGAGTTAGTGAGGGCAAGAGTGTTGTAAGCACAGGTCTTCCAGGTGACAGATGTGTGCTCACTTGCTGCTTCCATCACTCAGTAGCTGTGGGACCTTTTGTCAAGTCCCGAAACCCTCCAAGCCTCACGTTTCCCATATGAAAATGAAGATCCCCTACCCCATGGTGTTCCTATAAGCATTAAAGCACTTAACATGGTCCATGGTACATGGTTCTGTGCTAGTAAAAATCCACTATTACTGTTATCATTCCCTTTGTGTGAGAATAAGTGCTATTTTAAATAATGTTACTGTGTGGGGCGCCTGGGTGGCTCAGTTGGTTAAGCGACTGCCTTCAGCTCAGGTCATGATCCCAGGGTCCCGGGATCGAGTCCCGCATCGGGCTCCCTGCTCGGCGGGGAGCCTGCTTCTCCTTCTAACCCTCCCCCCTCTCATGTGCTCTCTCTCTCTCTCTCATTCTTGCTCTCTCAAATAAATAAATAAATCTTTAAAAATAAAGTTATTGTGAATAATAGCTGCTCTCAGGGAAAACCTGACGGGGCTGGTGTGGCAATCCCCAAAGGCTCCGGAGGGCATTACCAAACAGTTCAAAGGCAGCAAGCCTGAAGAAACTCACTTTAAGGAGAACAGAGGCAGACACCGCCCATGTCGGTCCAGAGGGTGTGGAGGAATGCGCTTCAGGAAGGTGGCTGAGCAGACAAAACCTCAGCCCGAAGAAGTCCACACAAGTCACAGAGCCAGACCAGCCGACCCCAGGGTCACCAGAGGTCCTGGGGACAAGAGAGCTGGCCATGTCCAGGAGCGCAGGGTTCTGACAGAGTGTCGTCTTATCCATGACACCAGGCAACCCCTGGTCTCTGGTCGTGTTCTCCACTTCCCAGCCCATTATGGGCTCAAACTGGAACACGAGGTCAGGGAACCCCGATCACCCCGTCCTCCTCAATTCCCCCTAATCAAAACAGCCCAACACCATCAACATAACGTAACAAAGCTGCTACTGCTGTTACCATTAGCCACCCATTAGAGCAGAGGTTTGAACCCTGCCAGACCCTGTGCTCCTTTTCTATAGCAAATACCTGGTAACGCCCCCTTTACTCTTCCGAAGTGAGATGGCTTTTATGGATGATAAAACCTCCTTCATGATAACCATCAAAAACCTGTCCACCAACTTCCCTCAAGGGACACCCTGGTTAGGATCCACTGCTTTAAACCACCCTTTAGGACTAAAACATAACCTATGTAGAACAACTAGCCCATGATAGTCACAGGATTACAGCATCTGGTCCCGGAAGGTCCACCCATGTCCTTTTCTAAGTAAGGAACTGATAAGGCCCAGAGAGTCTAAGGCCCTGGCCCCCAGTCATCCAGCTAGAGCAGGATGGCCAGACCCCAGCCTGGTAACTCAGGATTCAAAACCTGAATTGGATTATAAAGTGAGAGCAAAATTGTAAAAATCACAGCAGGATAAATCTTTAAGAAATGGAAATAATTAGTCCTCATAGTTCTTTGTTCTTGGGGTTTTTTTTCTCAAAACAAAAATGTCTAGAAATTATTAATAACCATCAACAACTGAGTGTATGATGATTCTTAGGACATTCTAGGCAAGATAAAAAAATGCTTTTTTTTTTTTTTGACTTGCCAATTATTCCTATTTATACGGTAAAATTTAATAATTTCCCTGCTGTTCTAGACATTCTTCAAAACACTTATCCATATTAGCCATTCTTAACAACTGCTAGCCCTTACTGAGTCCTTACTCTGCACAAGACACTGTACACCTTCTAGGATTTCCCTCTATATTTCCAACCCCATAAGGTACCCTTAATATCTGCAGTTTACAGATGAGCTAAATGAGGTACCAGAGCTTTTAAAAAAAACAAACAAACCCTATCACCCAAAGCCATGTCCGTCTGATACACTTAGCCACCACGCTCTGTTGCCCCTTCTCCAGAAATCTCACACTGGAACTACTTTAATGTGTTTTTAGAAATATTCCAGCAAAGTCTAGATCACAAAAAGAGATGTTAACTTGGATAGATAAACCACATGATCCCTGGTCTAGAGAAATCCCTGTTTTGACATGAAGTTTTTGTTCTGGCTGCCACTTGGACTCAGAGCTGCACCTGTCCCCGTCCTGGGCAGTGAGGCCCACAAAAAGGGGTTTTGTCGTCTTGTTCTCCTTGTCACTGGCAAGTTGAAGGCGGACGAATAGAGTTGAAATCCTTATTTATAGTGTGCTGCTTTCCCATAACATATGCCTTATCTTCATTCGCATCTCCCATTCCCATTCTCTTCTTCAGTGCGTGTGTGTGTGCGCGCGCGCGTCTCAGAAATGCCAGGCAGAAATCTCCATGTGTCATTGGCAGTACTGGCAGCTAACTCTGAGCACTCGCCATGTTTCTAATACTCTACAGTGTGCTGCAGGATCCTCTCAAGAGAGGATTATTTACCTAATTTGACAAATGACGAAACAGAAAATGAAAGAGTCGAGACGAGCCACACCGTTTGTAAGCAGGGAACCTGGGATTCAAACCCAGGGAGTCTCCAAAACCAGGGACATGGACATCTGTGGTGCTCAGGGCTCCAAAGGACTCTCTCCAAGCTGAAGACAGTGTGGTCACGTCTTCCCAGAGAAATGGTGCCGGCAATAAAAAAAAAGTCCCAAGTGGTCACCTCTCTGTCCCACGGTACGGTTTCATTATTAAAGTTGGTAAGCTTTATAACTACATCCATTGCCCCATTTTCTTTTCTCCTGCTCATAACATTCCCTCACCCCTCCCGTCAAGAAATCAAAAAGACAGGGGCGGCCTGTGTGGCTCAGTTTGTGGTTAAGCATCCAAATCTTGATCTCAGCCCAGGTCCGGATCTCGGGGTCATGAGTTCGAGCCCTGTGTTGGGCTCCACACTGGGTGCGGAGCCTACTTAAAAAAAAAGAGAAATGAAAAAGAAAAAGATTCTCCACTATGAACACACACAAAACTGTCGCTTGGAATTTCAAGTGGCACCTCCAGAGTGCCACGAACAAAACCATTCTTCTGTGTGAGGCTTCTCACTCAGCCCCCAGGACTTGAAAGATCAGATCTAAGAGCAAAGAGATTCCTCAGCTCTCCACCTACCACCCACCAGGCTCGGGCAGGGATGGAGGTGACTGGTGGCCAACCTCTGACTCGACAGGAAAGGCCAAAGGTAAACGATGTTTCTCAGCCAGAGCCCGAAAGCCCCTCCTGCGAAGGCCCTCCTGACCTGCCTGGCGCTGCCCCCCTTCTCCACCTCACGAGGCTTTCTAAGCACCCCCAGTCATTCTCCCGAAGCCGGACAAGCAAGCACAAGACTAGACACCAAACCGCCCCAGCCAACCTGCCACACGCTGAAGCCTCCTTCCTCCACTGAGAAGGCCACAGCCAACCGAGACCGTATTTCTCCTGAAGCCAGGAATGCCCTTCTTGTCACCTCTTGTCAACTGCTGGCTTTCTCACTCTCATTTTTTGGATAAGTAACCTTGAGGATCCTTTATCTGCTCGATGATCGTCAAAGAAAACACTTTAATTCAAATCCTGCTCTGTACAATGAAGATAATACAGCTAGTTCATCTGAAGTATGTTTTCTCCCTACTTCATTGAAAAATGCGTTTTTATTATTAAAAACTAACATGTGCTCTTTGTTTAAAAAAAAAAAAAACTGCACAACAGTATAAATTAAAGGTAAAAGTGAAAGTTCTCTCCCCCACTCCCTCCCCCATTCCTTTTTTTTTTTTAAGAAATTTTTTTTTTTCACATGCTCAGCAATCTTTATTCAGTTTTTTTCACATGCTCAGCAATCTTTATTCAGTTCTGGGGGGGGGAGGCCTCCCTTCCCATGCTCCTGTCCCTCCTGCTCCCCCCACCCCAGGACTCTGTGGGAGTCAGTGTCCTCCTCTGTTGAGAGTAGGTCCTGGGGCCCAGAGGCCTGGTCTGGAGAATATTCAGGACAGCTGGTCCCTTAGTGGGGATGCCGGTCTTCTCTGTTGTGGGGAAGAAGGAAGGTGGGCAGAACTACTGCCCACCAGCACTCAGAGCTCCATTATCTCCCCAGCTTGGGTTGCAGGGTAGTGGGGGGTGGGGGTGTCCCCTAGCCTCAGCAGCCGGAGGGCCTCAGGGATCAGGTTCCCAGGGTAGTGTGAGAGAAGCAGCTCAGAGCAAGGGCTCCTGAGTGGGGGCTGTGGTAAGAGTTGTCATTGTGCAGGCTGAGTGGAGAGAAGTGGGTGGCCACATTCTCTTCAGAAAGGAACCGTTTTTGAAAGGGCTCCTGCTCTTCCTCCAGGCGCCGCTTGGTACTCATGGGCACAGCTCCTCGGAGAGGGGAGCTCACGTCCTAGGCTCGGGGCATCCCCGACGCGGCCCGTGGGTCACGCTGGGCCCAACCTGTGCGGCCTCGTTCCAGGGGCTGCTGCAGGATCATTTGGGTTCGGGGTCCTGCAGCTAAGAATTTTTTATTTATTCGTTTGAGACAGAGAGATACAGAAAGAGAGAGAGAGTAGGAGCAGTGGGGAGAGCAGAGGAAGAGGGAGAAGCAGACTCCCTGCTGAGCAGGGAGCCCATGATGTGGGGCTCCATCCCAGGACCTGGAGATCGTGACCTGAGCCAAAGGCAGACGCTTAACCCTCTGAGCCACCCAGGCGCCCCCCCTTCCCCCTTCCTAAGAATAGCCAATGATAGTGGCTGTTTATCCTCCTCCTCTAGTTATTTCTATGCGCACACAAAGACCTAGACGCCAAAAGAGATTAGTTAATTCATTCTACAGTTATGCTATCCCACACACAGTTCTACCATGTGCTCTTTGCAGCCAGCATGTTTTATGGACACTTCCCCACCTCCATCCATAGAGAACAGCCTTTGTCTTTAATAGCTCCAAAATTCCTATTCCTATTCACAGTACCAGGAACACTAGGGAATTCTTTATTTTCCTAGTACAGCTCTTCCCTGGGTACCCACAGCTTGCTTGATTGAATCCATGTTTTTAGACTATTTATCCATATATATATACATATGGATCCATATAAAACACAGTGTCCTACAGAGAAATATGTGTGGGTCATATGTTCTAGAAGCATTTCTCATCTCTATGAGGTTGACTCTCTTCAGTTCCTTCAGATATTAACAAACCTCATACAGCTCCTCAGAAAGGCTTTCCCTGACCAAACTCCAAATGAGCACCCTATGTCACCTCTACCTCCTTTCCAGCTTCATTTTTTTATCAGAGCACTTATCCTAACATTGTATTGTTTGTTTGTTCACTGATTTGTAGCCTCCCCAACTTCAGTATGAGCTCACTGAAGGCAGAGGCTCTATTGTTTTGTTTAGTGCTATATCCCAGTGTCTGGAAAAAATGCATAGTAAGTGTTCAAAAAAATATTTACTGGATGAATAACCATATAAGCATCCCTTCCTGAAATTCTAGATTTCTAGCTTGGAGGGTGTGTGTGTGTGTAGATCTCAGCAGAGGGAAAACCAATACCATTTGACAATCATGGGATCTACAGCTACAAGAACCAATTCCTTAATGGAATTCTACTATAAACTTATCAAATGGTAGAATTGGATTGGACTCAAGGAAATGTTCTAGCAGAAAATCAAAGGTCTCTGAACTACCATTCAGTAATTTCTCCGCCACTGAAAATCTTTCCACTTTTGTTCATATCCTATAAGGGAGACATTTGACCGTTTACCCCTAATATCCTATAAATTCTTTGCCAAGCATATTAAAATTCCCTCTTTCGTCAGTTGACGGTCTAAAAGAATAACAATCCGGGGATATTAAACAAGTATCTGATAAGCTCATCATAAGGGGAGGCTCCATTGTGTGCTGTTTTCCTGATACATACATGGAGATGTTGGGTGCTGCACTGAGCAGTAAATACAAAACTGTTTAACACAAGCTTACCTGTCATTCCGAAAGACCTTTGGTAGATACCTTCTGGGGAACCACATGGCCAGAGCACACATCAGAACCCAAAGGATTGCAAGTTCATCGAGCATCTGACCCAAGAAACTTAGGGTTGCATGGAAGTAGACGGATCCAATTCCTAGAATCAATTACAACCAATTAAAAAAAGGTCACCACAGAAGAACGGACCCACAAATCCAACACACTGCTGAAGGCCAGCCATTCGACCAACCACGGTCACAATCACCAGATCACACTCTCACTGAAAGAAGAAGCTGAAGAAAGAAACACACACCACCTAGACAGGCAGCCTTGAAGCCTAGAAAGAGGATTGCAAGCAGGGCCCCAAGATCAGCACATCAGAGCTTGAATAATGCCAGTTAAACACTCTGTCCTCCTCCAGGAGGCTTCGGGGAAAGAGGCTTTCAATAAAAATCAACATTCTCTCACTGTTAAGATTTCCCAATCTGCCTGTGGAAGGAAATGGAAATTATACAAGCATTTCCCAGAACAATGAAGGATCAAACATCTAAAAATTTTTTTTTTCTCGTTTTGATCCACTAGACTAAAGTCTCATCAGAGCTCAATCGCTTTTGTGTGATTTTCTTCAGAAGTCCTCAGAAAACAGCGCTGGCACAGCCACAACAGCTGTTAGAGAAATAAGCCCTCACGTGCCATTAAGTGATCGCTGGCGTCACCCCGGGTGTCCAGCCCGTGTCCAGAGGCGTCCTCCTTCTGGCATCAAAGCAAAAATAAAAGTTCGCTAAGATGTCAGAGTGACTTTGGTTTACAAAACATCATGTTCAAATAGGACAGGAAGTGTGCGGAATTCCATTTCCTCCCTCTCAGCCCCTGCTCGAACACGAATCCACTTACCCACTACAACTAAGAGCGTCCATATTAGGTAGATCCCACTGTTGAAGCATGTTGCGTACTGGCGAAATAAACACATGCAGATGGGCGGTAAAACGAAAAATAAGACGTTGCTGATCTGGGGGGAGGGAGGGGGGGTGGAAAATGAAAAGATGAATATTAAGGGGCAAAAAAATAAAGCAGCATGTTCCAAATATGAGCTTTGCAAACTGGGATGAATGTGGCCACACGTCTTATTTAAGTTCTTACATCTCTTTTTTTTTTTTTTTTTTTTTTTAACTGCAGATACAGGGAAATTTAAGCCTTCTTTATGGCCATTTGGGGGATTCTTCCCATCTCTCTGCAGCATTTTAATAGCTGCTCCCATGATCAGTCTATGAAAGCTGCCCAACCCCCTCTCTGGATTCCAAGAATCTTCTTTTTTGTGCACAAGACTAACTGTGAAGCATTTTGATCTACTTGCACATACATTTTTAAAGGTAAGGCCCACACTAAGTAATGGTAAAAAAAATCTTAATATGGAGGTGAGTACTAGACATCCCAGCTCCCCAAAATTTTCTGCTAGCAAGGCCAGCTCTTTTCTCCAGCGCCCACACAAAGGCAGGATGCTTCCAGGGTCTGCCTTTGTCAATTTCTTCCCCTAATCAAATCTATTTTTAGGTAAAGATCAAACTTTCAGATTTTACTGTGGATTTAAGCCTGTTATCGGCGGGGGAGGAGGGCAGTTGGCTTTTCAAAAAAATGTATCTTCTCTAATATATTCAAATTACTGTCATTTCAACACCTAATCACTATTTAAATATCATTAACGAGGTATCTTCCATTCTGTTGTTCACATAAAGCTGAGTGAACTTCATAATTAACAGCCTGTCTCCATCTGAACCAGCCGTATTCCACATGCTTAACAACTACAGGTGCCTAGTGATGACCATACTGGCCCACGTAACTCTGGAACCTCCCCTCTAGTTTTTGTTTTTATTTTTTTGTGTGTGTCTTTTTGTTTTTAGGAGGTCACAGCCAGCTCCCCTTTTTGTTTTCCCAATTTTTTTTAAATCAAGGGAAAATTCACATCACACAAAATTAACCATTTTAGAGTATACAATTCCATGTCATTAAATGCCCTCAGAATATGCAACCATCACCTCTGTCTAGTTTTTTTTTTTTTTTTTAAGATTTTATTTATTTATTTGACAGAGAGAGACAGCGAGAGAGGGAACACAAGCAGCGGGAGTGGGAGAGGGAGAAGCAGGCTTCCCGCCGAGCAGGGAGCCCGATGCCGGGGCTCGATCCCAGGACTCCAGAATCATGACCTGAGCCGAAGGCAGATGCTTAATGACTGAGCCACCGAGGCACCCTTCTTTGATAACTTTTAAAGATTTTATTTATTTATTTGACAGAGAGAGACAGCAAGAGAGGGAACACAAGCAGGGGGAGTGGGAGAGGAAGAAGCAGGCCTCCCGTGGAGCAGGGAGCCCGATGCGGGGCTCGATCCCAGGACCCTGGGATCATGACCCGAGCCGAAGGCAGATGCTTAACGACTGAGCCACCCAGGCGCCCCACCTCTGTCTAGTTCTAAAACCTTTTTATCACCCTCAAAAAGAAATCCTATACCCATTAAGCAGGTACTTTCTGCTCCCCCTCCCCCACCCCCTCACCCCCCTCCCTCAGCCCCTGGCAACTGCTAATCTGCTTTCTGTGTCTGAGTTTACCTATTCTGGGTATGTCATGAAAATGGAATCACACACTCTAGGACCTTTGTGTCTGGCTTCTTTCACTTAGCACAACGGGTCTGCAGTTCATCCACACTGTGGCACATACAGTACTTCCTGCCTTTTTGTGGCCAAATAATATTCCATCGTCTGAAGACCACACTGTTCATCCATTCACTCATCGATGGATTGTTGTGAACAGGGCTGCTATGAACATTCACATACACGTTTTTGAGGATTTGTTTTCTTCTGGGCGTATGCCCAAGCTGGTATTGCTGGATCCAATGGTAACTCCATGTTTAACTCGGTGAGGAACCACCAAGCTGTTTCCCACAGTGGCTGGACCACGTTACCTTCCCACCAGTCATGTACAGGGATTCTAGTATCTCTACCACTCTGCCAACACGTGTGCCTTGTCAGCAGTAAGCTGTCGGTCGTTATTACTATCACAGCCTTTAACCTTCCAAGGAATCACTTAAAGGACGAGAGATCTTCAGGGGTAAACATGAGAGCATTTCAAGACCATCCCCTGTTTGACAAGGGGCAATGCGTGAGCACCCAGAAGGGCTCCCCAGGCTGGCCGAGGTCAAAGAGGCAATCACCCACAGAGCAGTGACCCACACTGAGCTGTTTCCCCTGCCCAGAGCTGATTTTCCCCTCCAAGCCCCCCCAGCCACACTCTGACCTCCTTGGCTTAACTCCTCACTGGTTCTCTAAAAATTCTGACTTATCCCACATTGCACACCTGTGATGTGATTTAAATGTGGCTCCTTTTGTTAAGCAGAGAAGGAAGGAAAGGGAGAAGGGAAAATGGAATTATTATACCAGAGGTAACTCAAAACCTGATCTTTCTCCTTTCTTAGACATAAATGTGTTCTCCTGTTTCATTCTGTAATTTTTTAAAGTCCCCTTGCCATCCTCCTCCCGAGGGATAATGGTTATCCTCAGATTCACAGCCTTCGAGTCATCTTCCTTGCATTTATGTGAATACATATATATCACATATAATAACATTATCGCTCTGCCTTCAACAATAGGCTACGCAAACCTTTCCCCCCTAGTTCAGATAGATTGACCTCATTTGCTGTAAGCGCCACACATGCGAGCGGTTTATCTAGTCCCTCCCCAGGGGAAGGAGCCCCAGTGTACAGCCCCTCCTACAAAGTTAGGCGGGTAGGACTGGGTTTGCTTTCTACCCCGTCTTCATTGCCTCAAGTCCTTGCAATCTCCCTTACAAGTGCAACCATCTCCTGCCAAGCCGACTCCCAACAAGCTCTGTTGACTTGTGTTCTTCACTTTTTTTTTCTTTTCAAATTTGTATTTAAATTCTAGGTAACATACGGTGCAATGCTGGTTTCTGTGTTAATCACGTTTAAATGTTTAGACACTACTCACAAAGGCATGAAGTCGTTCATTACACCTGCGGGAAAGTCATGGGACTTCAAACATTTTTTTCTTAATGCACATATTAAGGAGTCCAACTTAGAAGCACCATTTGAACATCTCCCAGATAACAGGGAAATCACCTTATTGCCTCTCCGTAGCCCTGCTACCAATGACGGCCGGCCTCTACCATGCCTTTTATTTATTTATTTATTTTAAAGTATGTTAGTCACCATACATTACATCATGAGTTCTTGATGTAGTGTTCCATGATTCATTGTTTGTGCATAACACCCAGTGCTCCATGCAGAATGTGCCCTCCTCAATACCCACCACCAGGCTAACCCATCCTCCCACCCCCCTCCCCTCTAGAACCCTCAGTTTGTTTCTCAGAGTCCATAGTCTCTCATGGTTCATCTCCCCCTCCGATTCCCCCCTCCGATTCCCCCCCTTCATTCTTCCCTTCCTGCTATCTTCTTTTTTTTTTTTTTTAACATATAATGTATTATTTGTTTCGGAGGTACAGGTCTGTGATTAAACAGTCTTACACAATTCACAGCGCTCACCATGTCTTTTTAAAGCCCTCCATCTATGGAAAGGGAAAGACCAAATCAGAGGGAGATTCTCTCTCCCCAAGACAAAAAGAGGAAGGAACTCCGAAAGAAATACAGAAAAGCAAACAAGTCCTGGTTAAAACACACATTCAGTGGCTCCATCTCTTCTGAGAAATGAAACTTCCCCTAACAATTGTGTGGGTCACTCAAGCTGAATAGTTCAGCCAAGGGTATTTTTTTTAAAGCCTATTGCTTTGGAGAACTAATTTGCTTAATGTCTGCAGAGCAGATTTTTTTTAATTAAAAGGAAACCACAATTTTAAAATGTATTAATTATTTCCTTAGAAAGTTCCTCATTCCACGAATTCCTCCATAACATGACACCAAAATAATCTCAGGAACAGGCAGCAATCTCCTCCCAATGCATGGGAGTGTGCACTTTCCCAGGCAGAGGGTAAATGCTGACAAAGCAACAGGCTGTAAGATTTTCTGAACAGGAGGTTCAGAAACAGCTAAGGGGTATTCCGCTGGCTGGGTAGGCAGTCTGTGCATCTTGATTGTATGCAGATTTCTAATCCTCCATTCCATTGCTCCCCTCCTGCCTCTGGGATGACCAACTGTCCTGGCCGGCCTGGGACTGAAGAGGGTTCCCCAGGACATGGGGCTTTCAGCTTCAAAATCGGGCAAAGCCTGGACAAACCAGGACAAGTTGGCCTCCCCACTCAGAAGACTTCTTGCGAAATTCCCCCACAGTACACCAAGCCCATGCAGAATACTAATAATACCCTTGGCCAATTTGTACATCTCTCTGGTCTGGCCGTCACCACCCAGATGACCGTTTGCAGGTCTGGTCTCTGTGACAAGCACACAGTAGCTGCCCAGTAAATAGATCTAGAGATGAACAGAGACAGGATATAGGTCATTCTGCCCTACAGGGACATGGGCTTTAGCATATCAGAACTACCTTCCTTATCTTGATGGGTGGCAGAGCTCCTTGGGAAAGGCGACAGATGATGGGCTGGTTTTATGCATATATTTTGCTTCAAGACTTTTTTTCAGCACCAGTGGATTTCCTCCTGAGCCCCTGAGTCCCTGCCCAGCAACAGAGTCCCCAAAAGCTAAGCCAGTGTTAAAAAGCAGACGCTACTTTTCTCTAAAGCAGTGCATTCTAGAGTTCTTCTCTTCAGTGTGACTAGAGCCTGGAAATTTAAAACATAAAAAGGAACTCAAGTCAATAAAATTTGTATGTGGAAGAAACAGTACAAAATGTGCAGAAGCAAAAGGCGGTGGAAGAACATGACATGTTCTTGGAAGGGAGATCTGGGCTTGGCTGAAGCAAAGGATGATGACAAGTCTCGAGGCAATAGAGATTTGCAGGGCCCCAAAGCAAAATGCTTTGTCCACCCAAACACTGTCAGTGGGTGTATAAACCAGGGTACTCTCTCTGGTGGGCCATTTAGCAATAATTATCAGACTTTAAGTAAACACTCTCCTTGTCCTAGCAATTCCCTCTAGAGGATTCGTACTTATAGAAGTACATCCAGATGCATATATAAGGATATTCATTGCATCACTGCTCAGAAACCAAATTGAAAGCATAAAACTGCCCTACGTGTCCATCAATAAGAGGCTGAGTGGGTGAATAAATCACGGTCAATCCATTAAATGGAACACTGATTAGACATTGTAAAGAGGAAGATAACTCAGAGCCAATATAGGACCATCTCTAAGATCTATTAAGTGAAAACATCAAGAGGAGTTTGTGTAGTATGATCTCAACTGGGTTAAATAAAAACTTAGATATTGTGTGTATACATTATACATACATATTTTATATATTCACACAAATGCATGTGTTTTGTACAATGCCTGAAAAAAGGTCTGAAAAGATACACAAAAACAGATTTTTCACTTTATAATTTGCCTGCTCTGAATTTTTTACCATGACCATGCTACTTTGTGAAAATTAGTAAGTGGAAACCTCCCTGAAGTAGACTCAGGATGCAAGAAGGGGAGGCTCCCAATTACAGACCCCTAACAGAAGATTCCCCAACAGGAACCAACGGTCTATCCCAGGCCCCAACAGGGAAAGATGTACCTTGTATTTCCCATAAGAAATTCACTACCCCTGCCACTCAGCCAATGAGAAACAATCACCCTGAACTCTCCAGTTCAAAACAACCCCTCCCGACTTCCGCCTTTTCCATAAGATAACATTCCTCTCCTTTGTTTGTTGGTCTTGCCTATGGCTTTCCTATAGCTTGCTTGTCCTGAATGGCAGTTTTCTTTTTCTGAAATAAACCCACGTTTGCTGGTAAATTATCTTATTTTTAAGGTGAACATTTTAAAATACAGAACAACTATAACAAAAAACTAAACAAACTTTTTCATATCCAACATCATGAGTTTTATCCTGTAGTTCATATGGTCCCAATGCAGGAGTTTCCAGTTAAAGAATGGCTCAATCATAAACATCTGTGCTGCGCAGAATAAATAAGTCAAAAGGAGCTATATGGCATTTGCATCTTCAGGAGGAGTATCTTTGTAGAGTCAAATGGACCGAGTTCTAACTCTAATTCTGCCATTTTCTTGACCTCAGCAAATTGCATCATCTCACCAGACCCTGGTTTCTTCCTTTTATCCAGTGGATCTAATAGTGAGTGCCCACCACTGAGGGTGACTGTACACTGTGCAGCAGAGGTTCAACACCTAGCAAACAATTCATGGTAGCCAGTAGTGACTGAAGTTGTAGTAGTGATGTGCTAGCCCCAAGACCCGTTAAGAAGGTTCTAGATCCTGCTCCCAGTTCTCCCCTGATTTTATATCTTCAGTTCCTTAACCTTTCCCTCAAAATTAGTAATGATGTTTCTAAAATGGATAATTAGATCTGCAGCCTTCCTACGAGGATTTAATGAGCTGTTTATCACCATGTAATAGTTCACTGTCTTCCTCAATACAAGAGAGAGATAAGCACGGGTTTGTCCTGTGATAAGCTTCAGAAATAAGTAGGGCTTGGAAACAGAAGGAAACCGTTTTCGCTAAGCTCTTTGGACCTAGACTCAACAAAGTTAGGTGACCAACTACTACTCTGAGGTTTAAAGCTCTCTGCAGGGCTAAAGCAAAATTTGTGGTTTGTAGGAGTATTCCAAAGAATAAGGCCTGTCAGGAGGACCAACCAGGCTCATCACCCACAGACACTGCAGCTGAAGAGCGACAGTTCGTTTCTAAAAAAGACTTTGGCACTCACTCCACAACAGCTCCAATGGGACTAGATTAAAAGTAAAAACAACATAAAGTGTCCCCCCTCATCCAGCACTCTGGGGCTTTTCAAGACAGGCACAGAACAGCTCTAAATGAACTTCTGGCCAAGGAACCAGGCCTGACTCTCAGCTGGCCTCGGTCTCCACAGGTCATTATCTTGCTGGGTGTGTGAGAACTTGTCCCCAGCCTGTCATTTGTTCCTTAACTCTCTGGTGAAATCCTTAATAGTACTCTCCACCTTATAAAAGGAGAAAGTACGGCTACGGAAAGTACCCAGCCATCCCCAGCCCATCCTGGGTGCCCCCCGCCCCCATCTACCCCTAAGAGTAAACTCTGAAAGAAGGGGTTCAACAGGTAAGCTGTAGCCACCTCCACTAGTCTTTCACAGGATCTATAGACAGCAGAGGGCCAGGCTTTCTTGAAGAACTAACCTGGTCCTAATTAAGAAGCAGGAGTGTTTGTGAGGGCAGAAGGAGGGACAGTGCAGACTTCTGGATTGTGCCGGAAACATGAGTATGACCGTTCCCTTCTCTACAGTTCAGTTTCATCATCAATGAATGAAAGGGCTGGGACAAGCTCATCGGAGATCCCTCCAGACGGACTCATGCCAAGTATATTCTCTCCAGCAACTCCAAGGAGAAAATCCGAAAGAACAACCTCAAATTCACAGTGACTTGTAAACCAGGAGTTCCTGTTTTTGTGTGTGTGTGTTTGGGCAGCCGCAGAAATGACCATGCAGAGTCTTCTATTTGGTCTGAGAACCCAGAGCCACCGCACAGCGAGAAGAAGAGACATTTCCTGCCAGCATCAAGCTTTCCCTCCCATAAATACTAACAGCACACAGGCTACTGCAGTGGGGAAGTCTCAGCCTGCCCGTAGCAGGGACCGAGGCAAGCCCACGAAACACGCACACAATCACTGCCAAACTTCCCGCTCACTCCCCAGGCTTAATCACTGGAGAGGGCACAGGCCTGGGGGAGTTGACTTGGGGGCTGGACTGAGCCTGGGAACCAAAGGCAAAGAACTAGGAACTAGTAGCAATTAATGTGATTCTGGCCAAAAGTAACTCGACCTATTATTGGTGTATTAGTGGGGCGGGGCCAGTCAGCACGGCAGCAGTGGGCCTGGCTCCTGAGACCTGCCGGCGGACTCCCTCCTCCCCCCCCCCCCCCCACCCTCCAGCAGGTATTCAGGGAGAAACCGCACAATGCGACCCAAGTGCGTCACGCCACAGAGATCCTAGGGGAGGAAGGGAATTGTCCCGGCGGGTTCACCAGCCCCTGAGTCACCCACCTGGGCGAAGGGCTGACACGGACCACGGGCTTCGGGACAGGTGCCGGTCAAATAAGACAATAGAGCCATCAGACGGAAATGACAAGGGGAGGATGAGCCCAGATGTCGGGATAGGGACAGAAAAGGACAGATGGAGAGCTGGAAGGAGCGCAGAGGAGGGAGCGCGCGGATCGACTCTGGCCCTGGAGACAGCATACCCCAAATACACGTCCAGGTTCCAGGCGCAGCCACGATTAGCGGCGGTCCCCTCCCTCAAGCCCGCCTGCCATCCCCGCTCCCGCTCCCGCTCCCGCTCCCGCACCGTGTTGTAGAACTCGGCGATGGCAGGCACGATGGTGTAGTTGTCCTCGCACCAATCCACCTCCGAGCTGCCGGCCCGCAGCTGGTCCCACCAGTGTGGGATGCTCATGGCCGCTGTGGGGCATTGGAGCAGCGGCTCCCGCAGCCGAGAAGAGCCCAGGGCTACTGCTGGACGCCGACTGCAGCGGCCTCGGCTTTACACGCGAAGAGTCAGCCGCCGGATGTGGCGCCTCCCCAGCCGGCCCCCTAGTGCTCCGCTCCGCCTGTTGGACGTGACTCGCTCGTGGACCCCTCCCCCAGCTCCGCCCCCTGGAGGGGAAGGCGAGGGTAGGAGCGGCCACGCCCGCCCGAGGGGCGGGACGCATGTGGGAGGAGGGGCAGTCCGGAATCGGGGACAGAGCTCCAGGCAAGTCTGGATACCGCGGCTACCGCTACGGCAGGTGGCAGAAGCCTTGACGGCCCGGCCCGGTGCCTGCCTGTGCCTGCCCACGCCCAGACTCACAGGCGCCACGACTCCCCTACCCCCACCCCCACCCCCACCCCCACCCCGGAGGATCCAGGCCCCTGTGGACTCTCAGGGAGTTTGCACTGATCTGGCTGTGCCCTGCGTGGGACGCCCGTGCTCACACTCAAGAAAGAAAAGCCCTCAGTCCCTCTGAAGCCCGTAAGGGTTTGCTTGGCAGGACCCAGTGCCATGGGCTAAAGCAGAAAGACCTTGCAGGCTGGAGTGGCCGGCTCGATGGCTCACCCCCCCAACACACACAGCCTCTGCCACCCTCTGTTCAGTAGACCACTTCTGCAATTTCCAGGACGCTCTCGGTCCCCCGGACTCCAGCCTTAGGGCTTTAATCCGGTCTTCAATTAAACATGGGGTGAAACTTTAGCCATAGCAACACTCGGAGGACGCGGTGTGGCAGGTATGACATCTCCAGGACATCCAAAGTGCAAGAGATGATATGTACAGCTTTTATGATACGCCAGGCACTGTTTGAGGAGCTTCCACGCATCACTTCCTTGCTGTTGGGGGGGGTGGGGAATCCTGCCAAGTGGGTTCTATTGACAATGCCGTCCCAGCCTGCAAGGCACCGCTAGAAATCACATTTACGCCTGATGATCTCAGACCTGCTAGTGACTATTTTGCTGCTGTAGTTTCTAAAACCAACACTGGGGCGGGGGTTTGAGGATTACCAGGTCAGGACAGTGGCAGTGGCAGAAGGAGCTTCTGGTCAGCAATCCGTGGTGCCTGGCACTAGCCTCTGCTTGCTCGAACCCGCATGGTGTTCTGAAGGCCAGCAGCTCCCAGGCACTGCCCTCTCTAGGCCTGACTGTCCAGGGGAACCCTGGCTCGCGCCCCAGTGTCCATCAGCAGATACCCACACAAGCCATTTGCAGGCCTCCCCAGATCTCCAGAAACTGCATGCCCCAGCTCCTCTGTTTGTCTCCAGAAAAATCCAGCTCTCTTCCCCTGGGGAGCAAGCCACACTCCTTCTTTCCTCTGTCCCAACTTCTGTCCTTCTCCTAGACAGCCAGTTCCACAGTCCTGGAACCCAGGTCCATGGGTACCTTCTCCTAAGGTCGGGATGACTCAGACCTGCAGGACACCCAGTGTGAGCTGGCCACTTCAATGGGAGGGGGAATATTCCTCACGGCCACAGAGGACATTTAATCAGCTAATTTCTCCATGCCTCACAGCACTCCCAATTGTCCAACACCAGTTTTCCACATTCTACTCCTTCCAGTACTTAAGGTGGAAACATGTCTGTATTAACTCTACTGGTGTAAAATACACCATTATTTTATACACCAGTGATTCTCAAAGTGGGTTCCCCTTTCAGGGGATCCACAAGGTGAAAACTCTTCCTGTGAACATGGCAACATGATCTGCCCCTTTGGATCTCATTCTCTCACCAGTGCACATTGGAGCTTTTCAGAGGCTAGGTGGTATCATTATCTCTCTGGCAGCTAAAAGAATCTGTGCTTGTGTAGCCTATGGTATTAAAAGTCTCTTTAAATTTTGAATATGAGGCGTGCCTGGGTGGCTCAGTCTGTTAAGCATCCAACTCTTGGTTTGGGCTCAGGTCGTGATCTCAGGGTGGTGAGATCAAGCCCTACATGGGTCTCAGCACTGAGCATGGAGCCTGTTTAAGATTTCTCTCCCTCTTTGTCTGCCCCTCCCGCTCTCACACGAACATGTGCACTCTCTCTGTCTCAAAAAATTTTTTGAATATGATAAATATTGATATTTCCACATAAAGGAAAGAATTTTAGGATCCCCAATGTCCAGTATAAAAGGAGTCCTCAGATCAAAAAGGTTGAGAGCTGCTATTGGAAAAAAAGATGTACCCAATTAAACTCTTTGTAATGGTTTGTTTTTTTTTTTGATTTTATTTATTTGACAGAGAGAGACACAGCGAGAGAGGGAACACAAGCAGGGGGATTGGGAGAGGGGGAAGCAGGCTTCCCGCTGAGCAGGGAGCCCGGTGCGGGGCTCGATCCCAGGACCCTGGGATCATGACCTGAGCCGAAGGCAGACGCTTAACGACTGAGCCACCCAGGCGCCCCAAAACTTTTTGTAATGTTTTTTAACTTTTAGACTTTTTAAGTATATATTGAATGAGCGCTTTTAGACTTAGACATGCTTATTTTATATCACTCGTGTGTACATAAAAAGGAAAATATAAGCACAATAAACTTATTAAGGAATTCCTATAATCACACTCAGAACCTCTATTCTTTTTCTTAGTCATTTTTCAGCTGAGTCATTGGTGTCCTCTTGTTAATTACCAGGCATTGGTGATGCAGCATTTTTTAATTTCACTTCACTCCTGAATGCTTCCAAACCTGGTGTACACATTTTGATGCTGGCATGTTCTTGATCTTACCTGAAGGTTGCAAGGGAAAGTTTTCAGACAATAGGCGTCATGTTTCCTTTCCAGACAGTCCTTAGGTGATTTGTTGACAGAAACATGGAGATTACAGTTGCCAAGTCATTCCACCAGGATTAAGCACTGAGTTTATGCACATTCAGGCACTGACAACACATCTTGACCCCCACTTGGCCAACCATGATTATAAAATGCCATCCGCCTTAAGGTGTATCTGGATTTCAGGATGTTACAGTGCAAAGCATTGTGACTTTTAGCACCACTGAAATACAGAATCCACTGGATATAAATCCTCCTTCTGCAGGTCCTGCTAGGGAATGATGAGTTTTCCTCCTACGCAGGAACTCTTATTGGCAATGACCATCCTAGTTCAAGATCAAACCCAGCCACCTGGGTTTTAATTACAATTGCACAGAGAGACAGTGCTAAGCCAAAGGCCATTGGTGAGCAGCATCAGGGACACAAAGGATGTTTCTCCAAAGACACCAGTTTTGGTCTTCTTGGGACTATGTTAAAGTTTTTTTGATGCTGTCATCAACTCTCCCCATTGTTGTCATTTTTTTCAATGAATATAACCTAATAATTTAACATTAGGACCTACTATTGGCCATTGATTTTGAAATTCATTTATATTAACAATATGCCTTAGCAACCACCTTCAGTGGTTGAATAGAAGACTCTGATATCAGGTGTAAGCAGAGAGCTTGGGGAGAGCGGGGTGGGGGATGGGACCGCCCGGAAGAGGCCACGGCTGAGTTCTGACCATGCGTTTGCTTGTGTTGCTTTTGGTCCAAATAGGAGTCAGTGGTACAGATCCATGAAGAGCAGGTTTAAGGGAACTACCCCTGCAGGGAAGGCAGGGTGCCATCATCTTCTCTTTTTACAGAGTTTTTAACTATGTTTCTTTGGTCCAAGTAAATATCTGATAATAAATATCCAGTTCAACTGGTTCTACAAGTGGAAATCATCAAGTCACAAAGTCTTCCTCGGAAAAAATTGCAGGCACCAGTGCCAGTGAAGTATGAAGTGCATGATCATGGATGAGATTTTCTGCATTTTCCTGTCTGGCCAGAGTTTCTCCTCATAGTCTTGCTTGAGGCTCTTTGTTCAGGCCAGTGATTCTCAAAGGGCCGTTCCCCCAGCCCAGCAGCAGCACCTAGGAACTTCTTAGAAATGCACATTTCTAGGTCCATACCCCAGACCTATTGACTCAGAAACTCTGTAAGTGCAGTCCAACAGTCTTAAATCCTCCAGGAGATTCCAACCCACGTTCACCTTGGAGAACCACTCTTTTAGCCGATGTGCGGCCCGGCAAAACCCCCCTAATGGACAGGATGCTTTGCTTCCCTGAAAAATCAAATCCAAGCCAAGACTGTCGCCACTAGCAAAAGGAAGATGAAGACAGGAGCCCAAGAGAGACCATCCTCTTTTTCCCCTGGTCATCACCAGGAAACCAGGGGCTCAGAGTCTGCTCGCCCTCTTCAGTTAGGAGGGAAACAAGAAAAGTAAGCAAGGATTTTTTTTTTTTTTTGGATCTAAGACAAAGTCTCCAGGCTCAGAATTGTGGCTGCAGGAAGCAGGGATACCCAGCCCCCCCCCCCAAGTTTTTATTGGATGTCTAATAGTCCCTTAGGGGGCGCCTGGGTGGTTCAGTCGGGTTAAGCGTCTGCCTTCGCCTGGGGTCATGGTCCCGGGGTCCTGGGATCGAACCCCGCATCCGGCTCCCTGCTCCGCGGGAAGCCTGCTTCTCCCTCTCCTGCTCCCCCTGCTTCTGCGCGCTGCCCCGCTCTCTCTCTCACTGTCAAACAAATAAAATCTTAGGGAAAAAAAGGTAGTAGCCTTCTGAAGACTCACGTTTTAAAACATAATCATCATACCATTATCAACATCTCTCCCAACCAACAATAATTCCCAATATCAGCAAATATCCAGTGTTTCCTGTTCCACATTTGTCCTAAAAAGTATTTGCCTTCTGACGTGGGATTTAAACAAAGGCTACACATTGCAACTGATTGTTAGGTTTCAATAGGAAATCCGTACGTTTCTTCTCCAGCTTTTGCTTAAGACATTGGGTGGCCATGAAGAGTTTCCTTTAATCTGAATCTTACTGATTGCACCTGCATGTTATCTCCTCTGTTCCCCACAGCATCGCTACTAAAACGTGGAGGAGCAAGTATCTGCGTCACTTAAGAGTTCCTCAGAAATGTAGAATCTTGGACTCCACTCCAGACCTACTAAATCAGAATGTGCATTTTTAACATTTTTACAAGATCCCCAGGTGACTCAGCTCCTGTGAATTGGTAGTGAGAGCCAGAGTTTTGGTTTAGGTTCTGTTTTTCCCCCCTTTAGGGAGGCAACAGCGCTTATTATTTCTTAACCGGGCACACCTGCTCCTCTCTCGCCCGGTGGGACTGCTCAAGTCTGCGGGGACTGGCGCGTCCCTGTCCCTCAGGCCTCCGGAAAGGTGGCCACGCCCGAGGCTCCGCCTCCTGCCCGCCCCCATTCTCTGGTCCCGCCGCGTCCGGTGAGCACACCTACCCACAGGGCTCTCAGGGCTCTCTCTGCTCATCGTGTTCGAACGTCTTTTTGTCTAATCCTGACCTGCCCTTGGTCTTTCAGCTTGCCTTCTCAGCTGCAAAGAGAACAGATCTTTCGTGGAGGTTCGCCCTGCACCTTTAACTCAACAAGTCCAAGCCTCAGTCACAATTTTCCCTCCTAGCTTCCCTTTTGGGTCAGTAACCTGGCCATCTTCTGATCGCTCAGGCTAGACTATTTGAAGTGGTCTTCTGTTTACCCCCTCTTTCATGTCCTACCTCTTATTAGTAAACTCTTAATTCTCCTGTATTTGTCAGCCTTCATTAGGTTATGCTGGAGTAAAAAACAGTCCCCCCAAAATCTCAGTGACAAGACTGTTCTATTTGTTTGCTGACATTCTAAGTTGGGGTGACTGCAGTTCTGCTCTGCTCCACGTGTCTTCTTCATTCCAGGAGCCCAGGTTGAAGAAGCAGTCCTGATCTGGCATATGGCAGAGGGCACCGAGGAATGGCAGAACTAGGGATCGATTTCAAAGGCTCTGGCAGTCACGGAACACACCCATTCCACCACATTCTATTGGTCACAGCCAATGACAAGGTCAAGTCCCCTGACAGTGGGTTAGGGAAGTGTGTTCAAGTATCTGGAATCAATAGTACAATCTATCACAACTCCTTTTTTATATCTGAATTGCATCCCTTATTTCAATTCCCTTTCCCCTGGCCTTAAACTTCCCTTCTCTCAGCATAAAATCCACCTGCTCTGGGAAGCCTTTCCTGACACCCTCAGACAAGCTCAGAGCCACAACAGACAAGGTCTGTTGTCGTGGAACCTGCACTTTTTTGCAGCACACTTGTAATGAATTATTTATGCAATCTTCAATGTCTGACTTTCCCTCTAGACTGCCAGCTCCATGAGGGCAAAGACAGCACCTGTTTTGCTCACCACTTTATCCTTGGCCCCTAGAAAAGTGTCTAGGCATGGAACAAGAGCTCGATAATCACATGTAGATGAGTGAATGTCTGCTTTAGCGAGCCCTTGTTCCCTTGCAAGCTAGTTCTCTAATAGAGAAACACCTTCTCTGTCAAGAAGCCGCGGTCAAAACCCACATTAACAAATTCCAGGCACTGCAGACATAGGCAAAAGCCTCAGACTTCCAATCAGAATTGACTGACTTGTACTATATATACATCCAGCCCTAACAAATTGTTTGTGGCTTTCCAGTGTAGATTAGAGAAAGGAGAGGGGCCCAGGGACAAGGGCAGGAAGTAGCCTCTGACAGTCTGTCCATAAACTACAGCAAATATGGCCATGTTCCTGATGTGGCCGCAAGAATGTGTGGTCTGGGGAGTCCCTGCTTCCTGCAGCCACAATTCTGAGCCTGGAGACTTTGTCTTAGATCAAAAAACAAACAAATAAATTATAAATAATAATAAATACATAATAAATAAAATCTTAAAAAAAAAAGAATGGGGAGAAAGTTGGTTTGAGGGTACAGATGGAAAACACTGGCCTTAAATGGATAAGTTCTGAAACTGGGTGGTAGACATAATCTCTCTACTTTGTATGTGTTGAGAACTTTCCATAAGTTTAGGGGTACCTGGGTGGCTCAGTTGGTTAAGCATCTGCCTTCGGCTCAGGTCATGATCCCAGGGTTTTGGGATCAAGCCCCACATCGGGCTCCCTGCTCAGCGGGGAGCCTGCCTCTCCTTCTGCCACTCCCCCTGCTTGTGTTCCCTCTCTCGCTGTGTCTGTCTCTGTGTGTCAAATGAATAAATAAAAATCTTAAAAAAAAAAAAAAAACTTTCCATAATTTTAAAAGCTAAAGAAGCAATGGACTTCACTAAACAGGGGGGTCCCCCACAAGCACCCATGTAGCTGAGAGCACCAGAAAGGCAGTGTGAGTGAGGGCGAAGGGCTCAGCCTTTAGCAACAGCTACCATTAAAGCAGCATTTCTGGTTGAACCTGTGGTTGTTACCTGTCCCCTTCATTCCAAGGGCACAGGATGGCAGGGAGTTACCCTCCCCTGAGGAAGCAAATGGCAAACGGCCTGAGAGGGAAATCCTCTCGGGCCTGTGCATGAGAAGGCCCTTTAACCAGGGAGCCTTTGGTAAACAAGCTCTTGGCAGACTGGGTGGGGTCCAGGTGGTGCCGTGGCCACAGACTCTCTGGAACCAGGAAGCTAGAAAGGTCAGGGACTGGTCAGTGCCATGCCTCCCAATCCTCCCCAACCCTTGAGGCTAGGCTCTCTGATTCCTGAGATGTACCTTGAGGGAGTTGACCCTGGCACATCAGACATTCTACCCATTGGAAGGGGTGCATCACAACAGCCTATAAACTCCATGCTTCCTTCACTCTGCCTTGTCTTCAGCCTTTCAAAGACCAAGAAAACTTGGGGAAATAAAGGTGGAGTAAGTCAAGATGGAAGAAGTCAGGTGGGATAAAATGTGAGTACCCAGGTGACCTATTTTTGGTGAAAAAGAAAGGTCCATAGATCAGCCAGGATCTTGAAGAACAGTTATGGGACTTTCCTTTAGTATAGGAGAATCTTGAGCAAATTTCAGCCTAAGAGAAAGGCACCCAGGTAGAGGAACAGATTTAAAATGTAAAGGAAAAATAAAAGGGTAATTCATGAAACTAGTTCCTGAAGGAGATGGAAAAAGGTAGAATTGAAAACTAAAGAGCTTGCAGTTTACCTGGAGAGGAGAAAAGGCGTGGAGTAGACACATGTTGTTTTATCTGTCCCAGCGTCTCTTCCTTTTCTGGGACTTTCCATGGCTTCTTTGATGGGGACTGCCTACCTCCCACCTTCCCCTGCCCCTACACCATTCAGGTGGCTGCCATAGGAACAGTCATGGTAACACACTGTGACCCCAACTCTGTGCTAGAGTTCATTGGTCCAGCAGTGGGTTTTGACCTAAGCTGGCTGATCAGAATGCATCAGGGGGAATCTGGGATCAGAACTGAGCTCTTGCAGCTCTGACTGCCTAATGGGATAGAGATTTGAACCTGGGCACTATTGATGACCTGTCCCACCAGACAGATGGACAAGGTGGCAGAACTGGTCAACAGTGCAAAGAAATAATGAAACAGTTCCAAAAAGAACTGTCTAGACAAATGGTAGTCCAAATGGAGAAAAGAAGTCCCTAGCTCCCACTATGCCCAGGGACCTAGCCACATACAAGTGTTCCCAAGACACCCCAGGACTTTTATAGGGAAGTCACATTTTTTCTGAAGGTAGTTTGAGTTGGGTTTCTGTGATGTGAAACCAAGTATCCTAACAGAATTCTATGCCAAGGAAGAGGGGAATGTAGAGTATATATGAACACCTGGAGACATATTGAGAATGCGGGAAAATTGGGGCAGTTCGTACTTCTGAGAGAAGTGGAAGAAAAAGTTGTCTAAAAATAAGAGGTCCAGGGGCACCTGGGTGGCTCAGTCCCTTAAGCGTCTGCCTTCAGCTCAGGTCATGATCCCAGGGTCCTGGGATCGAGCCCTGCATCAGGCTCCTTACTCCGCGGGAAGCCTGCTTCTCCCTCTCCCACTCCCCTTGCTGTGTTCCTTCTCTCGCTGTGTCTCTCTCTGTCAAATAAATAAATAAAATCTTTTTAAAAAAAAAAAAAAAAGGAGGTCCAGATATGAGGTCAGAGGCCTTGAAGAAAGTGAAAAAGATTGAAACCAGTGAGAAGATCATCCTTTTTCATTAATTCTCTAATCATTTTAACAACTGGAAGCAAAGATCTAGTATATTCTATGGATGGGGACAGTCACTGCCAGGAAAGTTCCAGATGAGACACCAAGAAGAACCAAGACCTTTCACCTTTCTCATTAGCAATGAAGGCTGGGGAACACATGATCTAGAAGTCTGAGGATCCTTGACTCTCCTCTCAAGTGTGAAAATTGGAAAAGATTTAATCCTAGAAATATTTGACAGTTCCCAAAATGAATGGACACATTACAATTTCTTTTCGCATGAAAAGTTGCCAACATCTTTTAGGATGAGCATTTTGAAGAAAACTTTGACAGGATTTGTAGTAACAAGCTTAGAGAATAACTTGGGCATCTCCTCGCATATAACAACTCATGACAACAACTCAAGTGGCCCCCCCGTTCTGGCGTCAATCAAGAACAAGAAGCAATCGGAGACACGGTTCTCCTCCCTGCTCTCTGTGCTGCTCCAGGGGTCCGTGTGATTTCCTACTGGATAAGGGGCTCAACCAGATTCAATCCCACTCTCAATTTCCAACCATGGAAGAAACTGCTGGAACCCTAGGGACAGTTGTTGCCAGAAGTGCCATATGAGCTTATCAGGCGAGAGGGTTATCTTCTAGCCTCTAGCTAGACACAGCCTCGCTCACCTAAGGGGATCAGAACCTGAATTCCAGGGACACCTGGGTGGCTCATTTGGTTAAGCATCTGCCTTCGGCTCAGGTCATGATCCCTGGGTCCTGGGATCGAGTCCCGTATCAGGCTCCCCGCTCAGCAGGGAGTCTACTGCTCCCTCTCCCTCTGCCCCTCCTCCCTGCTTGTGTGCTGTGTCCCCCTTGCAAAAATAAATAATCTTTAAAAAAAAATAACCATCAAACATTATTTTGAACACTCAAGAGGAGGAGGCAAGTCTGTTGTATTTACCCATATTTTTGCTCTGTTCTTTTTCCCTAATGTTCTAAGCTTCATTCTTTTATCATATACATTCTGTTTAAAAAATGTTCTTTAGGGGCGCCTGGGTGGCTTAGTCGATTAAGTGTCTGCCTTTGGTTCAGGTCATGATCCTAGGGTCCTGGAATCAAGCCCCACACAAGGCTCCCCGCTCAGCAGGGAATCTGCTTCTCCCTCTCCCTCTGAAATAAATAAAATCTTTAAAAGAATGACTACAGGACTTTTTTTTTTTTTAGAGTGGGTGTGCTAGCAACAATTCTTTAAACTTTCTTTCCTCTGAGAATGCCTTGTTTTCCCCCCTCATCCAAGAAAGATACTTTTTCTGGGTATAGAATTCTGTGTTGAGTTTTTCCCCACCTCCCTCCCATCCAGTGCTTAAAAGAAATATTACACCACTTCTTTCTAGCCTCCATGGTTTCTGATGAAAAATCCACTGTCTTGCAAACCGTGTCTCCTAATAAGTAAGATGTTGTGTTTCTCTGGCTGTTTTTAAGATTTTTTTCTTTGAGGTGCCTGGGTGGTTCAGTCATTAAGCGTCTTCCTTCGGCTCAGGTCATGACCCCAGGGTCTTGAGATCGAGCCCTACATCAGGCTCCCTGCTCCGCGGGGAGGCTGCTTCTCCCTCTCCCACTCCCCCTGCTTGTGTTCCTGCTGTTGCTCTCTCTCTCTCTGTCAAATAAATAAATAAAATCTTAAAAAAAAAAAGATTTTTTTTCTTTGTCTTTAGTTTTCAGAACCTTAATTATGTTGTGTCTTGATGTGAATTTCTTGGGGTTCAGTCCATTTGGAGTTTGCTCAGCTTCTTAAATCTGTAGGTTTATGTTTCTTACCACATTTGAGAACTTTCCAGCCATTATTTCTTCAAGTACTATTTCAGTCTTGCGTTCTCTTTCCTTTCCTTCCAGGACTCCAGTGACATGAATATTAGATTTTGGGCTTTTTTGTTTTTGTTCTTTGTTTTTATTTTTTATTTTTTATTTTTTTTAAAGATTTTATTTATTTATTTGAGAGAGAGAGAATGAGAGAGAGCACATGAGAGGGGGGAGGGTCAGAGGGAGAAGCAGACTCCCTGCCGAGCAGGGAGCCCGATGCGGGACTCGATCCAGGGACTCCAGGATCATGACCTGAGCCGAAGGCAGTCGCTTAACCAACTGAGCCACCCAGGCGCCCCTGTTTTTATTTTTTAAAATTATTTTTTAATTTTTTAAAATTTAAATTCAATTAACTAACATATAATGTATTATTTGTTTCAGGGGTACAGGTCTGTGATTCATCAGTCTTATATAATACCCAGTGCTCATTACAACACATACCCTCCCAATGTCCATCACCCAGTTACCCCATCCCCCCATCTCTAGCACCTTTTTTTTTTTTTGGTAGATCCCAGTTCTCTTAGGTTCTGTTCATTATTTTAAAATCTATTTCATCTGGGCGCCTGGGTGGCTCAGTTGGTTAAGCGACTGCCTTCGGCTCAGGTCATGATCCTGGAGTCCCTGGATCGAGTCCCGCATCGGGCTCCCTGCTCAGCAGGGAGTCTGCTTCTCTCTCTGACCCTCCCCCCTCTCATGCTCTCTCTCTCGTTCTCTCTCTCAAAAAAAAAAAAAAAAGTTTAAAATCTATTTCATCTGTTGTTCACATTAGGTAATTTCTATCTTTTTTTAAAATATTTTGTTTATGTATTTGACAGAGAGAGACAAAGTGAAAGAGGGAACACAAGCAGGGGGAGTGGGAGAGGGAGAAGCAGGCTTCCTGCGGAACAGGGAGCCCAATGTGGGGCTCGATCCCAGGACCCTGGGATCATGACCTGAGCCGAAGGCAGATGCTTAACGACTGAGCCACCCAGGTGCCACTAGGTAATTTCTATCTTTCTATCTTCTAGTTCATTGGTTCATTTATCCCCTCCATTCTACCATCCAGCCCACCCACTGAGCTTTTTATTTTGGTTATTGTATTTTTCAGTTCTAAGATTCCCATTTAGTTCTTCTTTATAGCTTGCGTTACTTTGTTGAGACTTTCAGTTTTCTTGCTAAGTCCTATTTTTTCATTTATTTCAAGCATAGTCTTAATTGCTCACTGAAGTATTTGTATCTTGGCTGTTTTAAAATCCTTGTCAGGCAGAGAGGGGTCCGGCTGGCTCAGTTGGTGGAGCATGCCACTCCTGATCTCAGGGTTGTAAGTTTGAGCCCCATGTTGGGTGTAGAGATTACTTTAAATAAATAAATAAATAAAATCTTAAAAAAAAAAATCATTGTCCAGTAATGTTAACCTCTCCATCATCTCTGCTTTTACATTTTTTTTTCCTCACTTTGAGATCTTCTTCATTCTTGGTATGTTGAGTGATTTTTTTTTTATCAAAGCCTCAAATTTTTGTATTATGCAAAGTTATGCATAATATAAATTATGGATCTAATCTAAACCTTCTGTCTTCGCTGGCTTCCTCTGAAGGGGAAGGGGAGGTCCTACCAGGTGGAGATAGATACCCAGATCATCCAACTGACACCAGAGAGGGGAATCTTCTTTACCAATGGTGGGGGTGGACGTCCAAGTTCTGCATATAGTCTCCACGGACTTTACAGGGGGCAGGGGAGGCTCTTGACTGGCCAGCTGGGCTGAAAGTTCAACTCCCTACTGAGCTTTCTCTGACACCCCTTCCCCCGTCAGGATTGTTGGAAAACCTCAGAAGAGCCTGGTAAGAGTGGAAGTCTAGGTGTCCACTCAGCCTTTGCTTGTATGGTTGGGGTTGGGCCATGGTTTGTTTGTTTGTTTTTCCTGTGGTGTTTGGCTGGAGCAGAATGTTATTCTCTAAATGTTTCTGCCCTGCTAGACTTCCCCTGTCTTGTCCTCTGATGAGAGTAAACAAGCTTTTGTTGTGGAATTTTTGGTCTATGCCTATTGGCATTTTGAGTGGCTGGCTTCTCCACTTCCAAGTTGGGGATGTGTGAGGCAAGAAGAAAATGCAGGAAGTCCCCACCATACCATTCCTTGGGTCCTGAGGTCTCTAGTCAGCCTGTCTTCTTCTCTCCACCTTTCAAATACTTGTTTCGTATACAGTGTCCAGAGTTTTTAGTTGTATTTAGCAGGAGGAATAGGGAATGTAGGTCTATTCCATATTCCTGGAACCAGAATTCTAGGGGAACAGATTTTTAGAGCAAGCTAGTGGTCTCCCCAGACGAGCGGCTGTGAGGGGGTGGAGATAGAAGAGAGAAGATGAGCAAGGACTGAGTCCTGAGGACTCCCATGTCCGGATGGAAGAGGAGGAGGAGCTTGAAAGGCAGCAAGAAGGGACAGCTAGGGAGGTAGGAGGACAAGCAGAAACATGTAAGATAACTATAGTTAACCACCTTTTATTTTATTTTAAAAATTTTTATTTATTTATTTGACAGAGACACAGCGAGAGAGGGAACACGAGGAGGGGGCCCGCAGAGCAGGGAGCCCGATGCGGGGCTCGATCCCAGGACCCTGGGACCATAACCTGAGCCGAAGGCAGACGCATAACGACTGAGCCACCCAGGCGCCCCTTATTTTATTTTTAAGATTTTATTTATTTGAGAACAAGAGCAGGAGCAAGAGGCGGAGGGACAGGGAGAGCCGTACGGGAGTGGGAGGGAGGGAGAAGTAGCGTTCCTGCTGAGGGGGATGTGGGACTCGATCCCAGGACCCTGAGCCGAAGTCAGGCACTTAAGGGATTGAGCCACCCAGGCACCCCTAGTTAACTACCTTTTAAAGGATAGCATAAGTGAACACAAAATCCAGACTGGAGCAGGTTTGAGAAAGAATAGAAGCAAAGGGAAAGAAGAAAGTTACCCAAGCCACCTATTGTGTGATTCCATTTACACGAAATGTCAGAATTGGCCAATGTATAGTGACAGAAATAGATTAGTGGTTGTCTAGGGCTGGGGTGGTGGGGTAGTTTGGGAAAAACAGAGATGGGAAATGACCTCTATGTGGTATGGGGTTTCCTTTTGGGGTGAGAAAAATACTTCACAATTAGATTTTGGTGATAGTTGCACAAGTCTGGGATATATATTTTTTTAAATATTGAATTGCATACCTTAAATGGATGAATTGTACAGTATGTGAATTATATTTCAATAAAGCTGCTTAAAAAAAGGGAAAGGGGAGAGGGAGAAAAAAAGAAATGATACACATTGGGAAAACATGTAGAACTTTTATGCAGGGCCAATTTCCCTTACATAAACAGCTAATAGTCCAATAGGAAAAAAATGGTAAAAGATAGAATAGAAGAATATATAAAAAGATGCTTGATTCATAGTAATAGAGCTATAAATTATAACTATGTTAAAATAACAGCTATTTCATCTATCAGACTGACAAAATCCCAAAGTGCGGTAACACCTGCCAAGACTTTATTTTTTATTTTTTTAGGAGCATGTTTATTGTGTCTGAGATGATCCATCAGGTGCTGTCTGAGCTAGAAAGGGTAAAAGGAAAGCCTCTCCTTACAAACTGACAAAGTGAAAGCTAAAACATTTTTCACAATAGCATGAACCATACACTCAAATAGATCTGGGTTTTATAGAAATGACCTAATTCCTAGTCCTCTCTGGCTACTTTTATAACTTTATATAGATAATGAATTAGGCACTGTGATATTTGGTGGACTTCAGGATCAGTATCCCTAATACTCCACAAAATACATTCTGATATCCCAAAGAAGCAAGACTTGCAAGTAGGCGTGGCAAACCTAACTACAGCTACAAAGTTCTACTCTTGAGGCCAGCATTTATCTCTTGGGGGAGTCTTCCAGCCTCCAAAGGACAAAAACAGGGAGTGGCTAGAATCAGTACAACATACACACAGAAGGCTGTCCTGGAAAAGCTATAAAATATGCGGCACAGCGAGAGGAATCCTTGGGTTCCTTCACACCGCATACAAATTATGAATTACGCCGCCTCGCTCTTGCTCTTCTGTCTGGCTCTCCCATCGTGTTCTGCTCTGTTGGCCGAATACTGAGCGGCTATGCTTCGGACCACAGGATCCATAGGGACGCCGTGTATCAAATGAGAACAAAGTGACAGCAAAACCTTTGAAATAGTCCAAGCAGGACTCCAGTTGTTGTTTCTGGTGCAGAAAGTAACCACTGCTACCTTAAGTGGATAATAGGGTGAAAAGGTGATATCCAGAAAAAACACCCCACTATCATAGACAGAACCCGGTGGTCCAAGTATAGTTGGTCTCCATTCATAAATGTGCTCTCCTTTAGGCCGAGCACTGTAGTTAGAAGGAGGATTAAGGTTTCCTTCAGCCAGTTCCTTCTGAATCCTTTCGGCACTGGTTCTGCTAGAGAGTGCGGTGTTTTTCTTCCGCAGGGTGGCAGAAAGTTTTCTTTCTTCTTCCTCTTCAGGCTTGGGAGCCGGTCGCTCTTGCTGGTCCACATCAGAACCACCACGGCCGGTGCTGGGGCTCTGGTCATCAGACCTCTGCCTGTCCCTGGACATCTGGGCGAAGTGATTTCTTAGAACATTCTACACCGATCTGCCCAGCTTGCCCTTGCGTGCCACTAGGGTGTGTTGCGAAGTGGAGAACCCTCCCTTAGGGAAATGGAGGCAGCAGGGGAGGAAAGAGGGGAGGGAGAGGGAAAACGAAGCCGAGGAGGCTCTGGCCGGGAGCGTGGAACATTGGAAGTCGGAGGGGATTCTGCGGGGAGCACCGCCTCTCCTCCGCCCCAAGCACCTTGTGGGGGTGGGGTGGGGGAAGGGGGTTCGGAGCTCAGCTGGGAGAAGACATGTGCTCCTAGCTCCTAGCGAGGCAGAGGGCCCAGAGAGACCCCTAGAGCCGTGTTTCCCCCGCGGCCAGCCTCCCAGCTGGGTTCGTCCCAGCCCGCAGCCCGCAAGGTGCAAGGTGCGAGGACACTGGCCAAGCCTTCAGGGGAGCAGGTATTCTCCTGATTGCTAGTGGGAGCGTGAATGGTGACAGCCCTATGGAGAACAACTTAGCTGGAGCTATCAAAATTACAACTGTTGTACCCTCAGACCAGGCATATCGACTTCTAGTTATTTACCACTTTTACTTCCAGACATGGGAAATGACTTGCCCGCAGGGTCGCTGTGTAATTGCAGCTTTCTTTGTAATAGTAATGGACTGGAAACAACTTAAATGTCAACTAGGAAATCTTAAAAAAAAAAAAAAGTATTCTTTAAAAAAAAAAAAATGTCAACTAGGAGACCAATAAAGGCAATGAGGAAGCTCTTTATGTGTTAAAGAAGAAAGTTCCCTATGATGTATTGTTAAGGGCAAAACAAAAGGCAGCATGACATATATGGTGTGTTGTCATTTATATTAAAAAGGAAGATGGGATACATTTGTACCACCAAAAAAAACAACCTCTGAATGTATCAACAAACTAATACCACTAAACAACTGGATGGTGTGAGGTGGAACTGGAAGATGGGGTGAGAAAGCTGTATACTTTTCCATAATTTTTAAAATTTTAAGCATTTTTTTATTGAAAAGAGGGAATGTGAGGTGAGAAAGTGGAAATAAGTGTAGCAATTTATCTGTATAGTCTGTTTGAACTGCTATGACAAAAATCCATAGACTGAGAGGCTTAGAAATGAGAGAAATTTCCTTCCCTACAGTTCTAGAGGCCAGGAGGTCCAAGATCAAGGCTCGGGCAGATTCAGAGCCTCACCAGACTATCCTCATAGACTTCTTGCTGTGTTCTCGCTAGCCAAAGGGGCAAGGGAGCTTTCTTGGGGACTCTTTTATGAGAACACTGATCCTTGGGCACCTGGGTGGTTCAGTAGGTTAAGTGTCTACCTTTGGCTCAGGTTGTGAACCACGGGGGTCCTGGGATCAAGTCCTACATCGAGCTCCCTGCTCAGCCAGGAGTCTTCTTCTCCTTCTGCCTTTGCCCCCCATCCCTGGCTCTTTCTTTCTCTCTCTCTCAAATAAATAAATACAATCTTAAAAAAACAAAAAAAACAAAACCCCACTAATCTTATTCATGAGAGTTCCACCCTAATCACCTCCCAAAGGCCCCACCTCTCAATATCATCACACTGGGAGGGGGGGGTAGGATTTCAACATATGAATTTTAGGAGGACACAAACAGTTAACTGATAGCACCATTATTTACAGCTTTTCAGTAAGGGGTTGGGACTCTGCAAAGAACTGGCAGCCAGAGGAGGCTGTGGGTCACAACGAGACTTTTTAGAGCTAGGAGATATTCAGCCTGTTTTTAGGCTGATGGGAATGATCCAGACACTTAGCTTGTATCCTGCCTTTTGCTGTATTATTGAACCTTTTAAATAGCTCCATTACAACTTTGTCTGCTTGTGTATTTTTTTTAAAAAGGTTTTTTAAAAAGATTTATTTATTTGAGAGAAGGCAAGAGCGCGCGCGAGAGAGAGCACACAAGTGGAGTAAAGAGCAGAGGGAGAAGCAGACTCCCCGCTGAGCAGGGAGTTGATGATGGGGGTGGGGATCGATGTGGGGGTTCCATGCCAGGACTTGATCCCAGGACCCTGGGACCCTGAAAAGGATGCCCATCCTTTTCCATCTCTATCTCCTGTGCCTAGCTTGGTTCTGGCATAAAATAGGTGCTCAGCATGTGTTTGTTAAATGATGTTATTGAAGACTCTCCCCATGGCTGTCCACCATCTGAATCAATCCATTCATTACACCTCAGCCCCCAGTTCAGACTTCCATTTTCTCCTTGTAGTGAGGTCACCATGGGTTCACATGCTCAGGGAAAGACTCCCAAAGCAGCACAACTTAAAGCAGATGGAGAGGAGAAAGGAAGCATTGCCGGCAGCAGGAAGGACACAAACAAAATTAGAGGGACCTGGCTGTTGACCATGATGATGATGTGGTGTAGGGATGAGGAGGATTGCTAACCTCCATTGAGAGTCCACTGTGCACCAAGAACTGTTTAACTCTTTCACTTGTGAGTTCATTTATCCCTGACAAGAACTCTAGAAGAAAGGTATTACCACCATTTTACAGATGGGGAAACTAAGACACAGAGCAAGTAAGTTGTCCAAGGTCACACAGCTATGAAGGAATGAAAACGCATGGGACAAAAAGATTGCCCTGATATAGTGACTTGATTTGATTAAAAACAAATAAACAAAAAGCCAGCTTTATTCTTGTACCTTTCCTGTCATTCCTGTTCCTTCCTTCCCACCACCAAATATTTCATAAATATATGCCCGAGTTTATTTGCCACAACTCTGCAAAAACATCCCTTACTCCCTGACCCAAGGGGTGAGAAATCCATTGTAATTCTTGCTCCTGGATATAGTTACAGAAATAATGCCAAGGAGCTTTTCTAACTTCATTTCTTTGATTTCACTTCCTTTCCCAAACACAGTGGGGCATGTTTAAAATTAGTTTCTTCCTACAAGTAGAAATTGCCCTTGCAATTTAGTTTTTTGTGCCTAAAATGATCTTTTTTTCCTGCTTCCTTGAGTTGGGCCAGATAGGAGACAGCTTACCGAAATGCACAAACTCATTTCCTCCCTTACTACTTCTCTTCCTTTCTCTATTTATGCCTCCCTTTGGAAAATATCCCCTTTCCCAAGCACCACTTGAAAAACTCATTTACCGGGCGCCTGGGTGGCTCAGTTGGTTAAGCGACTGCCTTCGGCTCAGGTCATGATCCTGGAGTCCCAGGATCGAGTCCCACATCAGGCTCCCTGCTCGGCAGGGAGTCTGCTTCTCCCTCTGACCCTCCCCCCTCTCATGCTCTCTCTATCTCATTCTCTCTCAAATGAATAAATAAAATCTTTAAAAAAAAGAAAAAAGAGGGGTGCCTGGGTGGCTCAGTTGTTGAGCAGCTGCCTTCGGCTCAGGTCATGGTCCCAGAGTCCTGGGATCATGACCTGAGCCAAAGGCAGACACTTAACCGACTGAGCTACCCAGGCGCCCCCCGACCCCCATTCTTAAGTTGAAGTCCTAACCCCAGTACTTCAGAATGTGACTAGTTTGAGATAGGGTCTTTAATGAGTTAATTCAGATTAAATGAGGTCTTTAAGATGGGCCCTAATTTAATATGACAGGAGAAGAGATTAGGATGCAGACCCGCATGGAGGAAAGACCATTGAAGACATAGAGAGAAGGCCATCTACAAGCCAGGGAGCGAGGGCTTAGAAGAAACCAAACCTGCCAACACATTGGTTCTCAGACTTCTAGCCCCAGAATTGTAAGAAAATAAATTTCTGCTGTTTAACCACCTAGTCTGTGGTATTTTGTTATGGGAGCTCCAGCAGATTAACAGAAGCCCCCAACTCAAAGCTCACCATTTTCACTGTGTCACTCAGCCTCCAAACCTGTATGCCCAACAGCCTGTTGGATGTTTCCACCTGTGTATCTCACAGACACTTCACACTCGGTGTATCCAAAGCAGAAGTCTCATCACTCTCTGTATGCCTGCCCTTCTTTCAAAGCCCCCCATCTCAGTGATGACACCCCTGTGACAAGCTAGAAATCTAGGTGCCATTCCTGATTCAGCTGTCCCTCCACTCCCACTTTTTTTTTTTTTAAAGATTTTATTTATTTATTTGAGAGAGCGAGAATGAGACAGAGAGCACATGAGAGGGGGGAGGGTCAGAGGGAGAAGCAGACTCCCTGCTGAGCAGGGAGCCCGATGCGGGACTCGATCCCAGGACTCCAGGATCATGACCTGAGCCGAAGGCAGTCGCTTAACCAACTGAGCCACCCAGGCGCCCCGCTCCCACTTCTATTAGATTTAAAGTTCTGTGCATTCTACCCCTTGAATCTCTTCATTTCTTAACTTTTTGTTTGCATTGAAAAATGTCAAAACCAAAGAAAATTTGAAAGAATGAAGTGAAAATTAACCATTTTTTAAAAAGATTTATTTATTTTAGGGAAAGAGAGAGAGAATGTGCACACATGCGCATGCATGGGCTGGGGGAGGGGCAGAGGGAGAGGGAGAAAGAGAATCCAAGTAGATCCCCACCCCCACCCCATTGAGCAAGGAGCCTGACTCCTTGATCCTGAGATCACAACCTTAGCTGAAATCAAGAGTCAGATGCTTAACTGATTTGAGCCACCCAAGCACGCCCCCCCCCATTTAATATTTTTTATATTTGCTTCCACTTCCCCCATATATATACTCTTTGGTGTATATATATTATATATATTATTTATGTATATATTTTTCCTGAGCCATTTGAAAGGAAATTACAAACACCATGATATTTCATCTCTGAATACTCCAGCATGCACTTCCTAAGAATAAGGCTATTCTGCCACATAGCCTCAATATCACACCATCCCTAAAACTTAACATTATTTAAGTAATACATTCTAATACATTATCCATATTTAAATTTTACCAGTTGTTTCCAAATATCTTTTCTTTCCCCTTCCTTTTCCCTTCCCCATTCCCCCATTCACACACACTGTGTGTGTGTGTGTGTGTGTGTGTGTGTGTGTATGAGTGCATACTGATACCTCCAAATCAAATCTAACTCCACAAGATTCTATACTTTTTCTACATTTACATATCCCACAGTGAAAATCCTGGTTCCCAAGACATCAATGGATTTATTGGCTCTATATCTTACAATATATACAAGACAGTTTCAGAATTATGAGACTAATACAACTATCATTAACAAATTTACTAAGTAAAATTTAAGATCTTCTTGCACTTCTTTTAGTCCTTAGAATATATCCCCCACAAGGAATACACAGAATACTATATTCAAAAGTTTCTTGAAATTTCTTATCTGACTATATTTCAATTTGATTGTTAATTTGTTTCTGTTTAGATTAAATTTTATGATTTAAAAAATCCTTTTATTTTTAAAAATATTTACAACATTTACACAGAAGTCAAACCTTTATAAAAGGAATATTTAAAGTACAAATGTCAGCAAGATGGCCAAATAAGATATCCCTTGCTTAGGGTTGCTTGGGAGGCTCAGTTGGTTAAGCATCTGCCTTCGGCTCAGGTCATGATCCCAGGGTCCTGGGATCAAGCCCCGCATCAGGTTCCATGCTCAGCAGGAAGCCTACTTCTCCCTCTCCCTCTGCCCCTCCCCTCGCTCATGCTCTCTCTCAAATAAATAAAATCTTAAAACAAACACAAAAAAGACATCCCTTGCTCATATCTATACCCCCGACAACAATAATTTGGCATCCAACCAGAGACAAAAATGCCTTTGTTGGAGCCTCGAGATCCAGGTAGGTTGTGGAAGCCTGATGCAGGCCAAGACCAAGGAGAGCTGTTCTGAGAAGGCAGGCCCGCAGCCAGGCTGCTGGCTCGCCCACCGTGGTCATGTGCACAGACACAGAACCAGCTCTGTAACCCTGATGACTGGGCTGCAGCCCCATCTGGCTTTGGTTCTGTCAGCAGCACCGTGTGCTAAAGGATTTGGGAGGAGTCATACCTACGGGTGCATTGGGTAACAGCCATAGGGACCTCAGTCCTGGCTGCAGACCCTGAAGTGGCCTATGAACCAGCTCCAAGACACTCTTGGCTGGGATCCAGGAGCCCCTGGAAGTAAGCCTGTCAGACTTGGTCAAACTGCAGATTTTGAAACCGCCCTGGAACTGGACTCCAGCCCATCTCAGCAGCAGCCTGTGAACAGTCCTGCTGACACAAAGACCTGGCAGGAGATCTTCCTGTCTATGACCTGGAGCTCCTGAAAGGGCCCTATCCTTGGCTCCAGCCCCTCTAGCCATGGTCAGAGAGCCAGCCAGCCCACCCAGGGACCTGGCAGGAGCCAGGCCAATCCATGCCTCCACAGCCAGGGACGTTCTGTTGTCATTGCTAATCCCTCTACCCTACTGCCCCTTGGTAAAAGTAATCACTTTAACTAGGTAATCAATTAACAAACGCATCTCTATTTTATCATTCCCTTTCCCTTTCTTATTAAAAAAAAAAAAAAAAAACTTTTCTCACTCAAAAACATCTGGGAAACCAGGCCATGTATTTTCTAGAGATATTCCTCACTTTTTTTACTGCAACGTACCATGTTTTCTTAATTCTAAGACTCACATTCCTTTCTAGTTCAGCATTTCAACATCAAAACCAGTCTTAAATTAGTGCCAACTGAATTTACCAGCCACAAGGCTGAGAGGTAAGTTGTGACCATTCTCTCCCGGACAGTTCCCTATTCATTTGCTTCTTAAAGCAACTGAAGTACTTGAAAGAGCAGTGACACGAAGTTCAATTTTGCATACTTAGGATTGCCATTTGTTGTTGATCATATTCTTAAAATTATTGTGATGCAGTATTAAAACAGAAGGTTGCCATGTATGCAAAAGATTGCGTGTCACACACCAGACAGTGCAATTAAATGTAGACACAGCCAAGCCTCTTGGGAGCGATGACAAATTTCAGGGCAAAGGTTGGTGTGAGCCATTTAAAGTTTATGCATCAGGAAGTACACAAGCGCTAGACATTTATCAGTGAAAAGCTTTCAGTTGACTTCCAAGAGAAGCTTTTATAATTCCAGCTTTACTAATGAGGAAAAAAAAAAAAAGACCAAATAGAAACTAGAGTTGGAATCCCAGCTATTGTTTCTATTCCTCAAAAGTTTTCAGGTGATTCTAAAACTGACAAGACTACATACACAGGATGCCTGCTTTCAACGCTGCTAGTTGACATAGTACTGGAAGGTCTTGGCAGAGCAGTTAGGAATGAATGAATGAATAGCACTCAAACTGAACAGAAAGAGGTAAAACTATCTCTATTCACAGATGACATGATCATAAATAGAAGATCCCAAAGACTCCACAAGAAAACTAATAAATTCAGCAGTCTTAGGAAATAAGATGAATGCACAAAAATCAGTTGTGTTTCTACCCACCAGCAATGAACAATCTGAAAAGGAAATTAAGAAAACAATCCCAAAGAATAAAATACCTACAAATAAAATTAATCAAGGAGGTAAAAGACTTGCAAGCTGAAAACCACAAAACATTGCTGAAATAAAGAAGACCTAAATGAATGGAAAGACATTCTGTGTTATGAATTGGAAAACTCAATGTTGTAAAGATGGTAAAACTGATCTATAGATTAAATGTAATCCCTCTCAAAATTCCAAGGGGGCATATTTTGCATAAACAGGCATAAAATTCATATGGAATTATAAGGGATCCCAAAGAGCTAAGATAATCTTGAAAAGAACCACCAAACCAAGGACTCAGACTTCCTCAATTCTGAAACTTACTACAAAGCTACAAATCAAAACAGCAGGATACTAGTATAAGGATAGACATACAGACCAATGGAATAGAATTGAGAGTCCAGACTCATAAACTCATACATCTATGGCCATTTGATTTTCAACAAGGGTGCTAAGATCATTCAGTGAAGGAAAGAATAGTCTCATTAACAAATGGTGGTGGAACAGCTGGATATCTACATGTGGAAGAATAAAGTTGGATTCACTACCTCACACCATATTAACAAATTAACTCAAAATGGATCAACAACCTAAATATAAGAACTCAAGCCATACACTTTTTTTTTTTTTTTAGAAATTTTTTTTTTTTTTTTTAATTTTTTTTTTTAAGACTTTATTTATTTGCGAGAGAGACAATGAGAGACAGAGAGCACGAGAGGGAGGAGGGTCAGAGGGAGAAGCAGACTCCCTGCCGAGCAGGGAGCCCGATGCGGGACTCGATCCCGGGACTCCAGGATCATGACCTGAGCCGAAGGCAGTCGCTTAACCGACTGAGCCACCCAGGCGCCCCACTTTTTTTTTTTTTTAAAGATTTTATTTATTTGACAGAGAGAGACACAGCGAGAGAGGGAACACAAGCAGGGGGAGTGGGAGAGGGAGGAGCAGGCTTCCCGCCGAGCAGGGAGCCCGATGCGGGACTCGATCCCAGGACCCTGGGATCATGACCTGAGCCGAAGGCAGACGCTTAACGACTGAGCCACCCAGGCGCCCCTCAAGCCATACACTTCTTGAAAGAAAACACAGGGCTCCTGGGTGGCTCAGTCGGTATAGTGTCTGCCTTTGGCTCAGATCATAATCCCAGGGTCCTGGGATACAGCCCTACGTCAGGCTCCCTGCTCAGTGTGGAGTCTGCTTCTCCCTCTCCTTCTGCCCCTCCTCCCTACTCATGCTCTCTCTCTCAAATAAGTAAATAAAAATCTTAAAAAAGAAAAAAAATATAGGGGTAAATCATCTTGACTTTGGATTTGGCAATGGATTTGTCTCAGGTATAACACCAAAAGCATGATCATAGAGAAAAAAAAGATAAATTGGACTTCATTAAAATTAAAAACTATTGTACATCAAAAGACATTATCAAGGAAGTGGAGACACCTACAGAATGGGAGAAAATATTTGCACATCATATATCTAATAAAGGCGTAATATTCAGAATATGCAAAGAACTCTTACAACTCAACAAGATATGGGCGCCTGGGTGGCTCAGTCGTTAAGCGTCTGCCTTCAGCTCAGGTCATGATCCCAGGGTTCTGGGATCGAGTCCCGCATCGGGCTCCCTGCTCGGCGGGAAGCCTGCTTCTCCCTCTCCCACTCCCCCTGCTTGTGTTCCCTCTCTCGCTGTCTCTCTCCCTGTCAAAAAAATAAATAAAAAATCTTAAAAAAAAAACAACTCAACAAGACATGCTAATTCAAAATGAGTAAGTAGCCCTTGTATACTACTAATGAGATGATAAAATGGTGTGACCGTTATGAAAAATAGTACAGAGTTTCCTCAAAAAATTAAAAATAGGGGCGCCTGGGTGGCTTAGTGGTTAAGCGTCTGCCTTCAGCTCAGGTCATGATCCCAGGGTCCTGGGATCGAGCCCCACATCAGGCTTCCTGCTCAGCAGGGAGTCTGCTTCTCCCTCTGCCCCTCCCCCACCCCGACTGTGCTCTCTTAAGCTGTCTGAAATAAATAAAAATCTTTAAAAAAAATTAAAAACAGAACTGCTATATGATCTAGCAATCCCACTTCTGGGTATATATCAAAAAGAATTGAAAACAGGGGCTTAAGCAGATATATGCACATATATGTTCATAGCAGCATTATTCACACATTGGTGGTTCAGCGGTAGAATTCCCACCTGCCATAGCAGCATTATTCACAACAGCTAAGCGGTGGAAGTAACCCAAATACTCATCAACAGATGAATAAACAAAATGTGGTATATAGATACAATGGAATATTCTTCAGCTTTAAAAAGGAAGGCTTCTACATGCTACAACATGAATGAATTTTGAAGACATTTTTTTTTTAATATTTTATTTATTTATTTATCAGAGAGAGAGAGAGAAAGCACAAGCAGGGGGAGCAGCAGAGGGAGAGGGAGAAGCAGGCTCTCCGCGGAGCAGGGAGCCCGATGTGGGACTCAATCCCGGGACCCTGGGATCATGACCCAAGCCGAAGGCAGACGCTTAACCAACTAAGCCACCCAGGCGTCCCTGAAGACATTATGTTAAGTGAAATAAACAATCACAAAAAGATAAGTACTATATGATTCCATTTCTATGAATTTGACTACTTGAGATACTTTATATAAACAAAGTAGAATGGTAGTTACCAGGGGTGGGGTGGGTGGGGTGGGGAGGAGGAGGAGTTGTTTAATGGTTATAGAGTTTCAGTTTTGCAAGATGAAAAAGTTTTGAGGATCTGTTTCACAACAATGTGATTATATATATATTTTTAAAGGTTTATTTATTTGAAAGAGACAAAGAGCTCACATGAGCAAGTGGGAGAGGAAGAGAGAGAATCTTAAGTAGGCTCCACACTCAGCACAAAACCAACGTGCGAGGCTCGATCTCACAACCCTGAGATCATGACCTGAGCTGAAATCAAGAGTCAGACGCTTAAGCAACTGAGCCACCCAGGTGCCCCTGCGATTATATTTAACACTACCGAGCTGTATACTTAGAAGTGATTAAGATGGTAAATTTTGTGTTTTTTACCACAATAAAAAAATACATAAAAAGAAGAAAAATCTGAGTAGTCCTGGATTTTACTTTGTCTCACATTAATTCACTATTACTACTACTTCAGTGAAAACAATTAGAGCTTAAAAACATAATTGGGCAAAGTACTTGAATGGTTTCCTATTTTTCCAAAGAAGATATACAAAAGGCCAACAGGTAAATGAAAAGATGCTTAACATGATTAGTGATTAGGGAAATGCAAATCAAAATCACAATGAGGTACCACTTCACACCCACTAGGATGGATATAATAAAAAATAGAAAATAACAAAAGAGAAAGTATTGGCTAGGATGTGGAGAAATTGAAACACTCATATATTGCTGGTGGGAATGTAAAATGGCTCAGCAGCTGTGAAAACAGTTTGGCAGTTCTTCCAGGAGTTAAACACAGAATATGACCCAGTGATTCCATTTTTAGGTATATACCCCAAAGAATTAACCAGGTACTCAAATGTACCAGCGCTACCCACCAGTTAAAAGTTGGAAATGGCCCAAATGTCCATCAATGGATGAATGAATGGATAAACAAATTATATTCTATACATATAGTGGAATATCATTCAATCCTAAAAAGGAATGAAGTATTGATAAATGCTACAATGTGGATGAACTTCAAAAACATGAGAAGCCAGACATGAAGGTCACACATTGTATAATTCCATTACAAAAGATGTAAATCCATAGAGACAGAACTCAGACTGTCGTTGCCATTGGGTGCAGGAAAAGGGGAATGGGGAGCAACTGTTTAATGGGGACATGATTTCCTTTTGGAACTAGATAGAGGTGGTGGATGCACAACATTGTCAATGTACTAAATGCCAATGACTTGTTTACTTAAAAATGATTAATTTTGTTATATCAATTTCACCTCGTTACCAAAAAATTCCACAGGTTTTAAATGTATCATTTCACCAACATTCTATACATTAATACTAAATGATCAAACAGGATTTAGTAGACTATTTAAATTTTGAATGTGAAACAGGCCTAAACTCAAATCTTTGTGATACTGAAGCGGAAGATGGGATGTAATCATCTTGGAAAGTATATTGTTGTTTACATGAAATGCAGGAGTTTTTATTTCTTGAAAAAAAATACGGAGTAAATAAGAGACAATAAACATTCCTTCCTTCAGGATACTGATTGAGTGTGGGCTTCAGAGTTAGACCACCTGGGTTCCCATTCTTGTCTTCCCAGGAATGTTCTAGAGGACTATCAAATGCACTTTCTCATGTCTTGTGTACTATTAAGAGTTGCATCACTACGGATTCAAGATTTACCATAATACATTCACTTATTCTCCCTCTACTGGCTGGTTCCATACTACCACACTGTAATAGACCAATACCTATCAGAGCTGGGGTTGTGATAATTTAACAAATATTTACTGAGTGCTTATTTTTTATGTGCCATGCACTTTGCTGTGCCCTAAGTGCTCCATAGCGAAGTTTAGACAGGATTTATCATTTATTTATCATTTAGAACAGGGCATAGACCATAAACATACCATTTACGTATCATTAAGTATGAGAAAGGAAAACAGTGCTCTACCAGAGATAAAAGGTGGGATACTATTTTATTTTAGGTAGCGTGGACAGCAAAGGATTTTTCTTGGGACATCTAATCTGAACGACCTACATGATATTAACAAATGACAACAGGCGTATTTGTGGGAAGTTTGAGGTCAGGGACAGGAGATTGGAAAGTATTTAACTGCTATGGAAAATGGTGCATTTCCAGCAAGAGCGATATAATTTTGCGTTGTAAAAAGATCCAGAGGCAAGACAGAAGCCAGGGAGACCATTTAGGACGCACCCATGGTGGCCCGGACTTAGGGTAATTGGGGTTATTGTCCTGCGCGAAAGGGAAGGTGCTATTCTGTGACAGAACGACGATGACGGCAGAGCAGTTAAGAGGATAGGCAGAAAAATCACGGCTTTCAGGGCGTCCTGCTGCGAACAGCCGGAACGAGAGCAGGGCAAGTTTCTGAAATAAAAAGAACTAAAAAGAACTAAAAATCTTCAGACGGTGTATAAGGTACAGGAGAGGGCAAGAGAACTGAACTCCGGTCCTACCCTTCTATGGTACCAGCAAAGGCAGAGTGATCGGGACCAAGCTGGGACTCCACCCTGGCTCTGGACAGTGCGAGACAGATCAACCTGCGGAGAGTCTAACCTTCAAAAACAAGCTTGGGCTGGTTAGCCCGTTACTCACTGCCGGCGGAGCCGACCTCCCTATGCTAATTAGCCCCGGCTCCGGAAGTACCGCCCACCGGCGCTCACTTCCGCTATCCCAGCCGTCCGCTTATCTCGCGAGAACTAGAAGTGCCTATGAGACGTGGGCTAAGCGGAAGTCGGTCCTCTTTTTCGTGGCGCCTCGGAGGCGGTAGGCTGCTTCAGGATGAAGGTAGGAAGTGGTGGAGGCTTCTGAAATGGGCTGGGGGAAGGTGGGTCGAGCCCCAGAACGCCGCATTGTCACAGTGCTAGCACTCCAGAGTCCTAGCTCTAGGTGGAGAAGGGTCTGAGGCGGGAGAAAGCTTGCCGCTCTCGGGTCCAGGGGTCCGTGGGAGAGCGGATGGCGAGCGATTACAGCTGGAGCCGCGCCGGGCGGGGAGCGCCATAGTGGCGTCCTCACGCCCAGCCCGGCCGATGCGGCCCTGCTGCCCACTTGGCGGCCCGCGGGTCGGGCTCTTTGCTCTGACAGGCTGAAAGGCTGCGGAGGGCCCTTCGTCCCCGGGGTCATTCCGCGAGGCTTGAGGAAACATGAGACCGATTTTTAGTGCGGTGCTTGTGCGTTATTATGCGCACACATGCTTCAGCTAACCAAACCGACATGTCAAGGTATCTGCTCCTTGTCTGGGGGTTACATAAAAGGCTTTCTGGTGGTTCTGCGGTTTTCTAAAGCTCTTCTCCTCCCTCCCCCCCCCTTAATTCTTAGCTGAACATCTCTTTCCCAGCTACTGGCTGCCAGAAACTCATTGAAGTGGACGATGAACGCAAACTTCGTACCTTTTATGAGAAGCGTATGGCCACAGAAGTTGCTGCTGATGCTCTCGGTGAAGAATGGAAGGTTGGTTACTGAATTAAATTTTTAGCTCTTGAAGAAATAGCGCTATTGGTAATTAGTGTATGTAGCCGAGTAGGAACTACTCCGGGTTCTGTCTTATGACCTTGCTTGGATTACTTCTTTTTTTTTTTTTTTTTTTTTTTATTTATTCATGAGAGACAGAGAGAGAGAGAGAGAGGCAGAGGGAGAAGCAGGCTCCCAAGGAGCAGGGAGCCCGATGCGGGACTCGATCCCAGGACCCTGGGATCATGACCTGAGCCGAAGGCAGACGCTTAACCATCTGAGCCACCCAGGCGCCCGCTTGGATTACTTCTACATGTCTGTTTAGAGCTGTCACCTTGCAGGGTTCTGTGTACATCAAAGGGTAAAGTTAAGTTCTTTAAGGGGCGCCTGGGTGGCTCAGTCGTTAAGCATCTGCCTTCGGCTCAGGTCATGGTCCCAGGGTCCTGGAATCGAGCCCCACATCGGGCTCCCTGCTTCGCCGGAAGCCTGCTTCTCCATCTCCCACTCTCCCTGTGTTTCTCTCTGTCAAATAAGTAAAATCTTAAAAAAGTTCTTTAAAAAGTGCTAACAAGGGTTGTTTCTGTTTGGTAGCTCGTCTGTACTTCGGTTTCTTAACAATCTTTCCCTCGCTGGAACTGTTACATCTAGTAAAACATAGGTTAGAAATAGGACTTGAAAGGAATTTTCTAATCTTGGCAAATTGGAAGATGTACACAAAACTTAGTAACCAGAGAAAACTGTAAATTTCAAATTGTTTTAGCACACTTCCTAGGATTTAAGGGCCATAATCCTTTATTTTACAACGTGTCGTATTCTGCAGGGTTATGTGGTCCGAATCAGTGGTGGCAATGACAAACAGGGCTTCCCCATGAAGCAGGGTGTCTTGACCCATGGTCGTGTCCGCCTGCTGCTGAGTAAGGGGCATTCCTGCTATAGACCAAGGAGGACTGGAGAGAGAAAGCGCAAATCTGTTCGGGGTTGCATTGTGGATGCCAATCTCAGTGTTCTCAACTTGGTCATTGTAAAAAAAGGTGAGGTTTACTTGTGTTCTTGAGTTCAGTTTCTCTTTACATGGATTTAAAAGCTGATTACCCAAATGCTTTTTCATTTTCACTTGCAGTATCCACAGTTTGACCATTGGACTTGTTTACCAATGCATAAACAGTAATTACGGTTCTTGTTTGTAAAAAAAAGTTGCGGAATTAAAAGGTCTGATCATTTTCCTCTTTTAGGGGAGAAGGATATTCCTGGACTCACTGATACTACTGTGCCTCGTCGCCTGGGGCCCAAAAGAGCCAGCAGAATCCGCAAACTTTTCAATCTCTCTAAAGAAGATGATGTCCGCCAGTATGTTGTGAGAAAGCCCCTAAACAAAGAAGGTAGGGGAGATTATGCAATTTAGGGTTTGCTTAATTTTCTTTGTTTGTAGCATCTTGTGCACATATTAGAAAGTCCACCTGTTATGTATTTAGCAGGAGTTTAAGTATTTTAGGAAAATACTGGGAAGAGGGTCAAGATCGGCACTTGTTACTAATCCTTGTTGTATCTGATGCTTCTCTAGAGTATTACAATTTTACTTGAAATTTTCCCTGAGCTACTCATGTATGCTTATCTGAAGTTAACTTAGCAGACTTAAGGTTCATTACTTTGGGTTAGGAGTTGGGAAAATGATAGAAAATTCTGGGACTATGGTTGAATGTGCTGACTTCCCACCCACTTTTGCTTTCTTTACATATTAGAGGTTCTGTTTGTTTACAGACGAAGTAATGCTTTCATCAGCTGAAGTTGCTGTTAAGTCCTGGCCCTCATTTTCTTAATCTGAGATTTGGATAGCAGTACTGGGCGTTGTGGACATTAGAACAAAAATACTTCATTCAGAATCCTAGGAACAGGTGTTTGGGGGTTTGGAGCTTTAATATTTTGAGATGGTATATAGTAGATAACGTGGTTTGTTAGGGAACATGACCCATCACCGGTGAGGCAGCAGTGTTCTGTGACATGACTATTTCTTAGTAAAGTGTATGAGTATTTCTTTCCATTATGTGGAGTAAAGAGCATGTCCGTTCAGGTGGGTTTTCCTGACAAATGTGAAAAAAACTGGTTGGGTTTTGGTGCTGGGTACTTAAAAACCTAAAACCTACACCTGGCATATGGTGAGTGCTCATGGGTCACTCCAAATATCTGAACCACCTGTGTGCGAGGTACTATTTTAAGTGTTGGTGATATAGTATAAAAGGACAAGTTATTCTCCTGTGGTTTACGCTTAAAAAAGAAATAGCAGGGGCGCCTGGGTGGCTCAGTCGGTTAAGTGTCTGCCTTCAGCTCAGGTCCTGGGATCGAGCCCCACATCAGGCTCCTTGCTTTGCAGGGAGTGCGCTTCTCCCTCTCCTCCCTGCTTGTACTCTGTCCTCCTCTCTCAAAATCTTTTTTAAAAAAAGAAAGAAATGGCAGATACATGGCAGTTGGCTAATAAACACCACTGGCAATACTAGTGTAGTAAGTGTTGTAGTTAACAGGTGTTTATAGCATGGTTCTTTTATCTTTATAATTAAGGTGTTTGACTTTTAGCAAAACCTGAACAATTACTTAGTTCTAGAATATTTGCCTGAGCTATTTGTTACTCTCACCAGGTGTCTACAAACTCAAATGATTACATCTAAAGAGACATCTGCTCTAAAGCAGATCTATAATCCATAGGATTTGGGACTTAGAGCACACGGGCTAAGTGAAGATACTCTATAAACACTGTGCTGCACATTTTAACGTTAATGGTTTTGTTCCCCAGATTGGCAGGATCTGCCTTGGCAAATACCAGATGCAAGCATAAATGGGATTTCAGAGTATGGTTAGGGTAGTGGTGCAGATAGAGCTTAGTTTTCATAGATGAGTTTACACAGGCAGTTAATACAGTTTTAAACTAATGCTCCTGTGTCTTAGAGTACAAAATATGTAATACCCTACAAAGACAATGTAATTGTGGAAGGGAAATCAAAGTTGAGTAGAAAAAAGCTTGGGGGGGCGCCTGGGTGGCTCAGTCGGTTAGGCGACTGCCTTCGGCTCAGGTCATGATCCTGGAGTCCCGGGATCGAGTCCCGCATCAGGCTCCCGGCTCAGCGGGGAGTCTGCTTCTCCCTCTGACCCTCCCCCTCTCATGCTCTCTCTCTCCCATTCTCTCTCTCAGATAAATAAATAAAAAATCTTAAAAAAAAAAAGCTTGGGGTATGCCCCCCCCCCCCCCCAAGCAGAGTAGCCTAAATTTACATACGGTCTTGAAGTTGGCATCCAAATTAGTGGTGTAGTTTAATGAGCCGTTTGAGGATTAAATGTGCTAATCAGGAAAACACTGGCACCTAGTAGACAAAGTTAATCTCTTCACTTTTCAGAAGGACTTACCAGTTTCTATTTTGAGAATATTTAGCCCATCTTGGCTTTTTGTTGACAGGGTAGGAAGTCTATTAGATTTGACTTAAAAGGCCTCATACAGGTAAGTTTTCCTACAGTAGTCCTGTTAGTAATGTTTTTAAAATGTAGATCCTAATGAACACGGGTATTCTTGAGAAGTGTTTGAATCATCATCTGAATTTTCAGGTAAAAAACCTAGAACCAAAGCGCCTAAGATTCAGCGTCTTGTTACCCCACGTGTCCTCCAGCACAAACGGCGGCGTATTGCTTTGAAGAAGCAGCGCACTAAGAAAAATAAGGAAGAGGCTGCAGAATATGCTAAACTTTTGGCCAAGAGAATGAAGGTAAGTCAAGAAGACTGGGGGTGGGAAATCAGGCCTGACTTTGGATTTTTAAGCCAGACAATCTATAACTGCTTTTTTGTTTTGTTTAGGAGGCCAAAGAAAAACGCCAGGAACAGATTGCCAAGAGACGGAGGCTGTCCTCTCTGAGAGCTTCTACCTCTAAGTCTGAGTCCAGTCAAAAATGAGATTTTCTATGAGTGACAAATAAATAAGATCAGACATCAAATCCCCTTTATTGACTTTTCATTGATGACAAAACATAGACAAATGGAGAGAAAACTGAGATAAGGGAATATCATATATAGCAATATGATGGTGTATAAAGTGTTCTAGAGATACTTGAAAGTGATACCTTCAAGGTGAGAGGCTGAGACCATACTGTAACAGTGGGACAGATGGCCAATACGGGATTTCTTTTTGAGATGGGTGAATGGCTCAGGAAAGGATTCTGTGCATAAGGTACCTATTGCTTTTTCAGCAAGGCATGGAACAATTTGGGGGAAATAAAAGGACTAGGACTATTTTTTCGTACACTTTATTTTGAGGAATACAGTTTTAAACATCCATACACAATACATGAAAAGTGCCCTTAAGATGAACATTTGTCACATGTAAAAAAGATACCTTGTTAAAAGCATAGTTAACAGATAACCTCTTAAAACCGTTCACAAAGCTTTCAAAACCAGTGCAAATTTTATTAACAAAAGCTTTTCAACTCTAGTGAATTGTTACTCGTGCATTTTATGGTTTCACACTGTGCCTTTAAGAAACACTTGGATTGATGAAGGATGCACAAAGAGAAAATATACTGTTTTCTAATGTAGCCTGTCTAGTTTCTATAGTAACTGCAGTTAGAACTAACCTTTACAGACTAGAAGGCTCTTAAAAAGGCACAATAGGCTTTAAGGGTGAAGAACTGGAGTTCCTTATTTGCTGGAGTGTATGTTTTAACCACAGGTGAGTAAAATTTTCAACTGCTTTAACATACAGAGACTGAAGCTGTGCTTGCACTTAAAGGTTTGCTTATCAATCATGTGCGGATCTGACCAAAATGTAGATTGTGATTCAGAAGATTTGTGGCCCCAGAATCTACATTACTAGTAACTTTCCAGGTAATGTCAATAATGCCAGTCCCTGGACTAGACTAGCTGAGAAGATTCTTAGACAAAAGGGAGATGCATGTTACTCTTAATACATGGTATTAAAAAGTTACAGAACGTGAAAAACTAATTGGCAATTGGTGTTATATAAATTAAGATTGAACTAAAAAAGCATAAAGGGAAAATTTTTAAGTGATAACGCAAAATAAAAAGGAATAAACACTGCAGTCATAAGGGGTAACTTAAAGGCCGGAAGGCAAGTCTGGTATATAGGCCAGAGTTACTGTACTAACCAGTACCTGGTTGATTTTAACACAAAATGAGCACCACCACCATGCTTGCTTGTATCAAGGAGTGCAGTCACTAAAGTGGACAGATAATGGCTGAGCTAGGCTGTTCTAGCTTGTTAATTCTGGCAGACTTAAGATGGAGAACTACTTTTCAAAAGGGGGAATGCTGGAGAGTATTTCAATAGTAAGAATGTTTAATCCTGCATTACTAGTTTGTACTAAGAATGAAGTTAAGAGCAACATTAGACTCTCCCACAATTAAAGGATTCATTTACGCTTTTATTATGCTTGCATAGTTACAACAGTCTTAACCACATAGGTTGCTATAATCTACAAAATGCAGCCAAAATCAAATCAGACTATCAAATCCAAAACTAGTATAAGGTAATGCTAAATATCTGGACTAATTTGAAAGATTGCAGAAGTTCTCAGGCTTTTAAGTTTCATACATTGCTACGAGTCACTCCAGACCTTTCTAAACCTTTCTAAACGTATGGATAATGACTGCATATCTGGCCTTACAGTTTTGTTTGCAGTAAATTTTTAGTGGTCCCCTTTCTGTGGTAGGTGCTAGAAAAGGCCTTTATGCACTTTAAACACAAAACAGCCCCTATTTCTAAATGAAAGCAGGCTAAGGTTTCCAATGTATAATGGCTGAGTTACTTAGAATGTTATAAAAAGTTACTAGAAAATGTATATTTTAGTACAGTATAGCCAAATCTTAAATGTGTAAGGAGATCTTCGTTACACTTACTAACAGGAAGTGCTCTGGTAAGTAATTTAGTTCAGGTTAAGACTACCGAGAAGTGGAAAAACAATATGGGAACTCTAAAATAGAATTGTACACATTTCAGGAGCCTTAAAGATGTGACAGAGACAAGCACAGCAAACTTAAGAATTTTGCATTTTATTCATCCTCAAGCTTTTATGCAAGGTAATTCCAAACTTTGGGGAAATAAGTGTTAAGTACCAAGTATTAAGCTGCAAAAAATATACTCTGAGATAGTGCAAATGATCCATTTTTAAGGTAATGAGAGTTGTACATAATTTCTGACAAGTTCTTTCACTCTAATTCCATAATAAATTGAAATGAAATCTGCATAGGTTAGATTAGCCCTGAAATGTTGAAAGACAATTTTTAAAAGATTACACCAGGTGGGAGATTTGGGCTGTTATCAACTGATTTAGTCATCTGCATAATTACTGTAAAAGTACACATAACCATTGGTTTTTTAAACCTTGGAGAGAGTTAAGGCAAACTTAACTGTTCATAAGGGCTGTTTTTAATGAAAGGCATGATAAATGGCAGGCATGTGAGGTCATGATTTTCTTGAACCTACTGGCAAGAAGCTCAAGAAGCTTTTAACATTTTAAGACTTAATTGATCCATCCTAAAAAACTATTTACAAATGCACAAATAATAAGCATACAAATTAAATATATAAGAATAAAATTTCTGTATGCAGTGCAAGTTTATCCCACAGGTTTTTAAAAGTGACCAATAGCAACAGTTTATGTACCTGAACAATTTCAGGTACAAAAAAATCAACATGAGCATTTTAAGCATGTTCCAATTTTGTAAATTATGAGGGTGATTTAGTATGATTGGCTCATTTATTTCCAATCTTAAAGCTGTTGCAAATTAACACGGTATTTGGGAAGAGGATGAAAGTATCTTGGATATTCAAGATAAAATCCACTAAGGAAGAGAATACATAATAAGGATGAAGAAATACAGGCAAGGCTGTCATCAGACTTTAAGGTAATTTTGATTAATGACTACAGCTGAGTTTAGTTGTAGTCATTTAATAGTTGCAGACCCCTTTCAGAAAATTGTATTGCAACACGCAGTCTAAGAATTTTAATAAATATCATATGGCTGTACATACAAATACCTACACAGCCACACATATATACACACATACACAAATAGTTGCCCTTATAATTGAGATTTCATTTGTTTTGGGGTTAGGCAAGTTTACATTAAACTGCTATTCCCCAAGACCAACAACTTCAAATATAAACAAAATGCCAAGAATGAATATAGTTTCGCATTATCAAACTACATATAATGAGAAATCCAAAAACAGTTCTCAAGCAGAGGCAGATGAACCACTCAGAAGTTGCAAACCTTCAGATATTAACCCTGGGGCATTTTTATGACATTTTTACATTGTGAGATGATTCCATATGAATTACATTTCATTACATACTGTCCCAAGAGTTAACTTCATTTCCCTTTCATCAATTGTTAGCATTTGGAACAAACCTTCAATGTTTGCCAAATGAATCTATTCCCTCAAGCTTTGTCAAAAATCTAGTGAACATCTTACTTAAATGAGAGGCGCTCCAAAACACTTCCTGCACCATTCCATACTGATACTTGGTGGAGCATCAATTTTCTGCAACTTTTCAAGAATCTCTGAAGATAGATTATTGTATGCAAGTCCATATTCATTGTCAAAAGCCTCTGAAAGACATTTTCAAAAATGCAGTTACAATTTGTTAAAAAGTCATAGGCTGAAAAATGGTAATTTCATATATATCTATAAACTGTATTTAAAAGTAGAAATCCTTGGAAAGGTAAGGGCAGCATGCCAATTACAACTTTGTAAATTACTTCAGAAAATGAAAGAACCTCCTTTAGTAATACTTAAGTAACCAACTTACCAATATCAATATTCTCTCTTCCAAGAGATACTAATGATAAGAAGAGGATTTCTCGGTATAAACTCCTATAAAACAAATGTTTTTAAAGTTAATGGGCACAGAGCATAAAAATACACACATGAAGGTTTTGTAAAATGGTGAAAATGATTACATTTTATAGTTAACAGTAATGTATCCATGTCCATATCGTGGGTTTGATATAACACTACAGTTAGAAGTCACCTTTAGGGGAAGTTGGGTGAAAAGTATGGTGAATTCTGTGCTACTCTTTGCAACTTACTTTGGATTTCTATTTCAAATGAAAAAGTTACGGACATAAGACTAAACACTAAAAACTAATTTAAATGGCTTATTTTAACTTTTATAACATTTTAACAATATAAATACAGTTGGCCTTGGACAACATGGGATTGAATTTCATGGGTCCACCTGTGTGTTGGGTTTTTTTCCCCAATACAGCGAGTACTGTAAAGGTATTTTCTCTAGTAACTTTATTGTAAGAATCCGTTATATAATACAGCATACAAAATGTGTTAGCTATTTGTTATTGTTAGGACTTCTGGTCAACAGCTATTAAGTTTCGGGGTAGTCAAAAATTATACACAGATTATCAATTGCATGGGGGGGTCATTCAAGGGTCAACTATAATAGGTAACTGTTTTAACTCTACTTTGCAATTAAAATTTGCAAAAGCAGAGTCTCCTCTCAGATTAATTTTTAAGTAAGTTAGGGGTCTAAAACCCTTGGACGCTGAAAAGTGGTGTGGTCTCTTTACTATTTAATGCAATGATAAAGGATAAACTATATTTGGTTTGTGAACATAAAAGTTTCACAAATTAAACCTTAAAAATGAGCTTCATAGCTCAGTTAAAAATGAAGAAAAGCTAAAGAAATGAACTGATTTCCGAGTACTTAACATAGAAAAAAAATTAGAGAGTAATGCTAATTCTGATAATGCTTCATATGTAGCTTTGTTTAGAAGCTTCAGAAGTCGTAACATATCCTCTCTCATTTTCCTTCCTTTATTTAAACTACAGATGCTTGAAACTAGCTGCTCTTTAGACTGTGAAGGTCATCTGTATCTCAACTGTTGAGATTACAAAAGGATCCATTCATTTTCTTTTTTTTTTTTTTAAGATTTTTTTTTTTTTTTAAGATTTTTATTTATTTGAGAGAGAGAGAATGAGAGACAGAGAGCACGAGAGGGAAGAGGGCAGAGGGAGAAGCAGACCCCCTGCTGAGCAGGGAGCCCGATGTGGGACTCGATCCCGGGACTCCAGGATCATGACCTGAGCCGAAGGCAGTCGCTTAACCAACTGAGCCACCCAGGCGCCCGGATCCATTCATTTTCATAATCAGTTCACGCTCTACCACTTCTGAGGTTATCTTCAAAGATGCCATGACCAAAGAAATTTGTAGAGGATCTGGAAACTGTTAGTATTTGGTAGCATTTATTATGCCACCTTTTCTGAAGTCTCCCCTGCAAAATTCACTTATATTGAGACTGGGATGAGTACTGATCTAAGCCTGTTAGCGGACAATAGTAAGAGGATCAGGAAAGCTCCATATCCTTTGTAATTTACTGTTTCCATTGCTTTCCTAAATTGTTTCTATTCCTAAACAGGTTTTTTTTAATGTCCCACAAGAAAATAAAAGATAAGACGTGCAGGTATGACAGGGCCTGAACAAGCAGTACATATATATAACGTCACTGCTAACAAATTCATAGAAGATTTCCGGTGAATAGCAGTAATGTTTCCCAAAGACTCTACATTTTAGACATGAATGGATGACTTCCTAAAATTTATTCCTCCACACACAACTTTTGTAATGTTTGCTCAAGTATGAACATTTACAACTAGAGATATTTTAAAAATAATACTTAAACATGAAATTATCTTGAGTGGCATGAAGCAAAAACTGGATTCTTACCTTTGTCTTTTCATGTCTGGCTTTATTAGCTGTGAAAGTAGATTGATGGGTTTAAGAACATCATTATGTTGAATACTCTGCCTGATGGTCTCTACTAAAGTGCTTGTGGCTTCTTGTTCCTCTGATAGGAGAGACAATTTCTTTTCAGAATCTAATAATAAGAACACAGTAAGAATACTCTAATTATCAAAAAAAAAAAAAAGTTTTTTCCCCAGAGTTGTAGCATTTTTAGTCTTTTATTCAACATCGCCTCCCCCTTACCAGTAAAATTATGTGTCAATGTGACCAGCTAAAAAATATTTTTCCTGCTTTCTTTGGATAGTAAAGTCCTGTCCCTTTGCCTTTTCCCTGAACACAGGGGTTCCTTCTTCAGGCTGGGATGTGATAGCTTGTACTCTAGCAGCAATCTTGTTACCACCATGAAGCAACTGATGGAAAAGTGAGACACAACACCAGGAGCCTGGGTCGCTGATGACAGGAGGTGCCTCCCAGTCCTGGAGTGTCTATTTCATCACTTATTTATGTGAAAGAATAATCTTTACCTGTTTAAGCTTCTGTTATTTGCTATTAAATATAGCAGAGTATAATCCTAATTGATACAAGGGTAATTCCAGAATTAGAAATATTTATATAGATTTCATAAATTACAAAAGTGCTTGAATCTATATTGGGATTTAATCATGCTAACTTTAAAAATACACAAAATCGGAGCGCCTGGGTGGCTCAGTCAGTTAAGCATCCAACTCTTTTTTAAGTTTTATTATTTGCACATATCTTTCCCCCCTTCTATGCGTTAACGTGTTTTTTTTTTTTTGATGGTTTATTTTTCAGCACAGAAGTTTTTATTTTGATTAAGTCCAATTTATCTATTTTTTCTTTTCTCACTTGTGCTTTTGGTGGTGGTGTATCTAAGAAGGTCTGTCCTATGTTTACTGTTTTCTTCTAAGAGTTCTTTTGCTTTTACATTTAGATCTATGATCCATTTTGAGTTCATTTTTATGTATAATATGAGGAGGTGCTCCAACTTCGGGGTTTTTTTGTTTTTTTTGCATGATGCTCCAGTTGTCCCGGCACCATTTGTTAAAAACACTATTCTTTATCCACTGAATGGTCTTGGCACTCTTGTTGAAAGACAAATGACTATACATATGAGAGTTTATTTCTGGAAACTCAGCTCTATTCTATTGACATAGATAGATATATAGATAGATAGATAGATAGATAGATAGATAGATAGATAGATAGATAGATAG
>NC_058415.1:44559231-44567106 GCF_002201575.2 Neomonachus schauinslandi | reverse complement strand
TAGATAGATAGATAGATAGATAGATAGATAGATAGATAGATAGATAGTAATCTCCCTATGCCAGTATCCCACTTTCTTTTCTTTTCTTTTTTTTTAAAGAGAAAGTGCCAGCAGGGAGGGGCAGAGGGAGAGGGGGAGAGAATCCCAAGCAGGCTCCACACTCCAGTGCAGACCCCGACGTTGGGCTCAATCTCAGGACCATGAGATGACCTGAGCCAAAATCAAGAGTCGGACATTTAACCAACTAAGCCACCCAGGTACCCCAATATCCCACTTTCTTTATTACAACTTTGTTCTTTTTCAAGATTGGGCTATTCTGCGTCCCTTATCCATATGAGTTTTAGGATAGGATTGTCAATTTCTATAAAAAAAAGCCACCCTGGGCGCCTGGGTGGCTCAGTTGGTTAAGCGACTGCCTTCGGCTCAGGTCATGATCCCGGAGTCCTGGGATCGAGTCCCGCATCGGGCTCCCTGCTCAGCGAGGAGCCTGCTTCTCCCTCTGACCCTCCCCCACTCATGTACTCTCTCTCTCTCTCTCTCTCATTCTCGCTCTCTCAAATAAATAAATCTTTAAAAAATAAAAAAAAAAATAAAATAAAATAAAATAAAATAAAAAAAAGCCACCCTGATTTTTGGTAGAGATTGTGTTGGATCTGTAGCTCAATCTGGAAATACTGCACTGCCATCTTAATATTAAATCTTCCAATCTATAAACATGGAATTTCTTACCATTTATTTAGGTCTTCTCTAGCTTTGTCCTTCTGCTTTATTTATTCCTATTTTATTCTTTTTTTAAGATTTTATTTTAGAGACAGAGTGTGCAAGCGGGGGAGGGGCAGAGGGAGAGGGAGAGAAATCCTCCAAAGACTCCCCGCTGAGCATCGAGCCGCATGTGGGGCTGATCCCAGAACCCTGAGATCATGATCTGAGCTGAAGAAATCAAGAGCTCAACCAACTGAGCCACCCAGGCACCCCTCTATTTTATTCTTTTTAATGCTATTGTAAATGGAATTATATTATTTTTGGATTATTCATTGAAAGTATATGGAAATAGTTAATTTATTTCATTTTCATTCAATTAGCCAGCATATAGTACATCATTAGTTTTTGGTGTAGTGTTCGATGACTCATTAGTTGCATATAACACCCAGTGCTCATCACATCACATGCCCTCCTTAATGCCCATCACCAGTTACCCGATCCCCTCCATCCAATATACTGCAATTTTGCTGAAGTTATTAGTTCCATATAGTGTGTGTTCTCCTTGGAATTTTTATCTGTTAGATCACATAATCTACAAATACAGTTTTACTTCCTCCTTTCCAATTTGGATGTCTTATTTTCTTGCCTAATTGCACTACTGTAAGAACTTCCAGCACAATGCTGAACAAACTGAGGAAAAAAAGACATCCTTGTCTTGTTCCTGTACTTAGGGATAAAGTATTCAGTCTTTCACCATTAATTATGATGTCAACTGTGGGTTTTCACAGATGCTCATAATTAGGCTAAAGAAGTTTGTTTCCATTCCTAACTTGTTGAGTGTTTTTAACAAAGGATGACTGATTTTTGTCCTTTATTCTATTGGTATGGTATATTACATTACCTGATTTTCTTTTCTTTTTTTTTTTTAAGATTTTATTTATTTATTTGACAGAGATAGAGAGAGAGCACAAGTAGGCAGAGAGGCAGGCAGAGGGAGAGGGAGAAGCAAGCTTCCTGCAGAGCAGGGAGCCCAATGCGGGGCTCGATCCCAGGACCCCGGGATCATGACCTGAGCCGAAGGCAGCCGCTTAACCAACTGAGCCACCCAGGCGCCCCACATTACCTGATTTTCAAATACTAAACCAACACTGCATGCCTGGGATAAATTGCACTTAGTCATGATGTACAGTCCTTTTTCTGTATTGATGGGATTCAGGCTGGTAGCATTTTGTTGAAGATTTTTATATCGATATTCATACAGATTTTTAGTTTTCTTATGATGTCTTTTTTTTTTTCCTATCTGCATAACACTGGCCTTCTCAACAAATCTCCCACTATTTCCAAGAGTGCTCTCATGCTTGAATTTCTCCACGCTCTGTTCCAAATAAAGTCATTTCCTTTGGGGAGGGTTTTAGAGCTCAATGTTCTGATGGCCTGCTTCTTCCCTTGGGCAAAATTTCTGAGCCACTGCTCTGTAGCTGGGTTTGCGCACAGTGGCCCTTCTCTTGGAATGACACTCCTGCTTTGTGAACTGGGGACTGGGCAGGGACAGTTGACTCTGGTTTTGTCAGCTTGCCTCTCCTGGCATAAAACCTCTGCCCTATGAGCAAGATGCACTGAGAACTGAGGCCCCAGTATTCTTGGCTTCCTGAAGCCGGGGTAGAAATGAATGGGTGCAGAGCAGAGGAAGTGAGCCTCCAGCTCTCCTGGAATTTAGCCTCGGCTATACAAAGCTGGGAGACTGAGAACTACTGGCAGCCTGTCTTTCCCGGAGAGATGCTGTAGCCCTTGGCTGGGAGCTGGGGGTGGGAGAGAACAGATATGGTAGCTCAAACGCCACAGAAATTTCCTGGCTTTACTGAAATTTAGTATATTTTCTTGAACAAATGTTTTATTTTTTCTATACCCTTAGACATTACTTTCTAAAAATTTTTATTGTTGGGGCACCTGGGTGGCTCAGTTGATTAAGCGTCTGCCTTCGGCTCAGGTCATGATCCCAGGGTCCTGGGATCGAGTCCCGCATCGGGCTCCTTGCTCAGCAGGGAGTCTGCTTCTCCCTCTCCCTGCCCCTCCCCCTGCTTGTGCTCTCTCTTTCTCTCTCTCTCTACGTGTCAAATAAATAAATAAAACCTTAAAAAAATTTTTTTTATTGTTGAGGGGAGCCTGCCTGGCTCAGTCAGTTGAGCTTATTATGGCTCTTGATCTTGGCTCAGGTCATGATCTCAGGGTCATGAGATTGAACGCCGCACTGGGCTCTGCAATTGGGCAATTGGCGTGGAGCCTCCCCCTTAGGATTCCTTCTCTCTCCCTCTGTCCCTCCCTAACCCTACTCATGCTCTCAAAAAAACACAAAAAACTGTTGAAGTATAGTTGACATACAATGTTATATTAGTTTCAGGTGTATAACACAGTGATTTGGCAATTCTGTAGCTCACCACAGTAAGTGTATAGTCACCATGTGTCACCATAAAACATTACTATGTTATCTTTGCTGTAGTTCTCATCTCTGATTTTATTATATAACTGGAAGTTTCTCTCTCTTAATCCCCTCCACCTATTGTGTTCATTCCTCACAACCCTCCCCTCTGGCAACTACCAGTTTGTTCTCTGATTTAGGCCTGTTTCTGGTTGTTGTTTTTTTTTTTTCTTTCTGGATTCCACATGTAATAAGTGAAATCATATAGTATTTGTCTTTCTCTAACTTATTTCACTTAGCATAATGCCCTCAACGTCCATCCATGATACTGCAAATGGCAAGATCTTATTTTTAATGGCTGAGTAATATTCCATTATGTAATATTCCACACACCTCTATCTTCTTTATCAATTCATATCTGTTGATGGACACTTAGGTTACTTCCATATCTTGGCTACTATTAATAATGCTGCAGCAAACACAGGGGTGCATATATCTTTTGAACTAGTGTTTTTGTTTTCTTTGGGCAGATACCCAGTAGTGGAGTTACTGGATCATATGGTAGTTCTAGATTTAATTTTTTGAGAAACTCCATACCGTTTTCCACAGTGGCTGCACCAATTTACAGTCCCACCAACAGTGCACAGGGTTCCCATTTCTCTACATCCTCACCAACACCTGTTCTTTCTACTCTTTTTGATATTAGCCATTCTGACTGGTGTGAGGTTCATTGTGGTTCTGATTCTAATTTCCCTGATGATTAGTGATTTTGAGCACCTTTTTGTGTGTCTCTTGGCCATCTGAATGTCTTTAGCAAAATGTCTTTTCAGGTGATCTGCCAATTTTTTAATTGGATTATTTGTTGTTGTTATGTCAGTTCTCTATGTATTTTGGGTAATAACCCCTTACCAAATGTATCATTTGCAAACTTATTCTCCCATTCAGCAGACTGCCTTTTCAATTTGTTGATGGTTTCCTTTGCTGTGCAACCTCTTTTTATTTTGATGTAGTCCCAACAGTTCATTTTTGCTTTGGTTTCCCCAGCCTGAGGAGACATACCCATAAATGTTGCTTATGCTGAAGTCCAAGAGATTACTGCCTAAGTTTTCTTTTGGAGTTTTAGATTTTAGGTATCACATTTAGGTCTTTAAATCGTTTTGAGTTTATTTTCGTCTAGGGTCTAAGAAAGTGGCCCGGTTTCATGCTCTTGCCTGTAGCTATCTAATTTTCCCAGCACTATTTGTTGAAAAGACTTTTTCTCCATTATGTATCTCTTGCATCTCTTGTCATAAGAGTAACTGGCCATATAAGCGTGGATTTATTTCTGGGCTCTGTATTCTGTTTCATTCATCTATATAACTATTTTAGTGCCAGTACCATACTATTTTGATTGTGTAGTGTATCTTGAAATCTGGGATTGTGAACTTCCAGCTTTGTTCCTCTTTCTCAAAATTATTTTGTCTATTTGGGATCTTTTTTTAGTTCCATACAATTTATGATAACTTGTTCTAATTCTGTGAAAAATGCTATTGGTATTTGGATTGCATTGAATCTGTATATTGCTTTGGGTAGTGTGGACATTTTAATGATACTAATTCTTCCAATCCACGAACATGTTATATCTTTCCATTTGTTTATCTTCAATTTCTTTCATCACTGTCCCAGTTTTCAGAGTATAGGTCTTTTACCTACTTTGTTAAATGTATTCCTTGGTATTTTATCCTTTCTGGTACAATTCTAAATAGAAATGTTTTCTTAATTTCTCTTCCTGCTACATTGTTTTTAGTGTATAGAAATGCTATCAATTTCTGGCTATTACTTACATAAATTTACTGAATTATAATAGTTTTTTGGTGAAGTCTTGCAGGTTTTCTATATATACTATGTCATCTTCAAATAGTAAAAGTTTTACTTGCTCCTTTCAAATTTGGAATCTTCTATTTCTTGTCTGACTGCTGTGGGTACGATTTCCAGTACTATGGGGAATAAAAGTCGTAAGGGTAGACATCCTTGTCTTGTTCCTGACCTTAGAGGAAAAGTTTTCAGTTTTCACCACTGAGTATAATGTTAGCTGTGGGTTTTTCATATATGGTTTTTATTATGTTGAGGTATGTTCCCTCTAAACCTACTTTGTTGAGATTTTTTTTGTCATGACTGGATGTTCTACTTTGTCAAATGCTTTTTCAGCACCTAATGAGATGATCATCACATGGTTTTTATCCTTTTATTAATCACATTAATTCATTTGGGAATATAGAACCATTGTTGCTTCCCTGGAATAAATCTTACTTATGGTAAATGATCCTTTTAATATATTGTTGAATTTGGTTTGCTAATATTTTATTAAGGATTTCTGCATTTATGTTCATCAGGGATATTGGCCAGTAGTTTTCTTTTTGGTAGTGTCTTTATCTGGTTTTGGTATCAGGGTAATGCTGGCCTTGTGGAATGAATCTGGAAGTTTTCCTTCCTCCTGTATTTTTTGGAATAGCTTAAAAAGACCAGGTATTAACTCTTAAATGTTTGACAGAATTCACAGGTGAAGCCATCTGGTCCTGGATTTTTGCTTGTTGGGAGTTTTTTGATTACTGATTCAATTGCATTACTAGTCATCAGTCTGCTCAGATTTTCTATTTCTTTCTCATTCAGTTTTGGAAGACTATGTTTCTAGGAATTTACCCATTTCTTCTAGGTACAATTTGCTGGATATAATTTTTCACAGTATTATTATAATCCTCTGTATTTCTGTGGTGTTAGTTGTTATTTCTCCTCTTTCATTTCTGATCTTATTTGAGACCTCTTTTTTTCTTAATGAGTCTGGCTAAAGGTTTATCAATTTTGTTTACCTTTTCAAGAAACCAGCTCTTGGTTTCATTGATCTTTTCTACCTTTATTATTTCCTTCCTTTTAACTTTGAGCTTTGTTCTTTTTCTAGTTCCTTTAGATGTTAGTAGTTTGAGATTTTTGTGGTCTTTTGACATAGGCCTGTGGCGCTGTAAACTTCCCTCTTAAAACTGCTTTTGCTGCATCCCGAAGATTTTGGACTGTTGTGTTTCCATTTTCATTTACCTCCATGTATTTTTTTTTTTTTTTTTTTAATTTCCTTCATCGACCCATTGCTTGTTTAAGAGCATGTTGGTTAGCCTCCACCTGTTTGTTTCTTCCAGTATTTTCCTTGTACTTGATTTCCAGTTTCACACTGTTGTGGTCAAGAAAGATGCATGATAGGATTTCAGTCTTCTTAAATTTATTACGATTTGTTTTGCAGCCCAACATTTATCCTGGACAATGTTCCATGTGCACTTGAAAAGAATGTGTGTTTTGAGGTGAAATATTCTGCATATATCTATTCAGTTTCTTTATATATTTAGGTGCTCCTATGTTGGGTGCTTAGACATTCAAAACTGTTATATCTTATTCTTGGATTGATCCTGTTATCATTATATAAGGCCCTTGTCTCTTGCTACACTCTTTGTTTATAGTCTATTTTTTTTGTCTGATTAAAGTATTGCTACCCTAGTTGCTTTTGTTTGCTTCCATTTGCATGGAGTATCTTTTTCCATCCCTTCACTTTCATTCTCTGTATATCTTTAGGTCTAAGGCAGCATAATCCATTCTGTCCCCCTCTTTTGACTAGAGCATTTAATCCATTTACATTTAAAGTTATTATTGATAGGTATATACTTATTGCCATTTTGTTACTTGTTTTCTGGTTGTTTTTGTGGTTCTCTTTTCCTTCTCTTGCTCTCTTCCTTGTAGTTTGAGGGCTTTCTTTAGTGTTATGCTTAGATTCCTTTCTCTTTATTATTTTTTGTATCTATTATAGGTTTGTGATTTGTGGTTACCATGGAATTCATATATAACACTGTATGTATATAGCATTCTATATTAAGCTAATGGTCACTTAAGTTTGGACACATTTTTAAAGCACTAAATGTTTACTCCCCCTCCATAATGTCCTATTTTACTTTTTGTGTATTCCTTTACTGATTTTTGTAGATACAATCCTGTCATAATTTTCTTCTATTTATGGCCTTCTCTTTCCACTTAAAAAATTCCACTTAACATTTCTTTTAAGCCTTGTTTAATAGTTATGGATTCCTTTTAACTTTTCTTTTTGACAAACTCCTCTCTCCTTCAATTCTGAATGATAACCTTGCCCGGCAGAGTATTCTTTGTTGTAGGTTTTTTCATTTAACCACTTGATCATGCTCCTCCCTTTTGGCATGCGAAGTTTCTGTTGAGAAATCAGCTGCCTTATGGGGTTTCCCTTGTATGTAACAGTTTTATTTTCTCTTGTTTTAAAATCCTCTAGCTTTAATTTTGCCATTTTAATTGCGTGTCTTGGTGTGGCCTGCTTGGGCTCATCTTCTTAGGGGCTTTCTGTGCTTGCTGGACCTGGGTGTCTATGTCCTTCCTCAGATTAGGAAAAATCTTTCATTTGGGATATATTCCTCTGTCTCTTCATTTTGTCTAACTCTGTGTTTCTCTATATTAGGTAGGTCAGCTGTCTCTCCCGGTCCTGAAAGTAGTGGCCTTGTGTGGAAGAGGTCCTGTGGTGCCCTACAGTGCAATCCCCCCAGTCACCAGAACCAGGTACTCCAGGAGCTTTCCCTTTGTGGGCTGCGTGTGTCCTCTTGTTGTGGCTGAGCTGTGACTGCCTCGGGCATGCTGGTGGGTGGGGCTGGCCCTCAGCCCAGCTGGCTGCAATAACCCGCTGCAGGTGCACTGGGCAGGGTTTGAGAGGTCAGCTGCAG
>NC_058415.1:44404098-44559221 GCF_002201575.2 Neomonachus schauinslandi | reverse complement strand
TAACCCGCTGCAGGTGCACTGGGCAGGGTTTGAGAGGTCAGCTGCAGCCACCACGAGCCAGCCCAGCTGGCTGCCATTAGCCTGTACTACTGCTGCAGGCACACTGACGGGTAAGGCTTGCTTCCTGTGCAGCCAGTTAAGAGGCCTGAATGCAGGAACTGCAGACATGCTGGTGTGTGGGGTGGTTTACACCGCTGCCCCTCAGGGCAGGAGTCACTTCAGAAGGACACCTTTCCCAGCCAGGGCTGCCTTCGGGTGTGGCAGGGCAGGAGCTACTTTGGAGGGGGGGAATGTCAGGGAGGGGCAGGCACTGCTGGTAAGGTACACAGAGACTGTCAAGCCTGGCTCCCCCAAGTGTCTAGCTATCTAGGCTGGGGAAGGGCAAGACAAACAGTGCCTGCCAGCACTTTTGTTCCCAGAGAACTATGCAGATCCCTGCCCCTTTGGTACATGTCTTAAAATTAGTCAATAAATCCCCTTTCACGTATACCCTAGGCACTTTTCGAGCTGCTGCTTTGCTGTGTTCCTGGCGAGTTACTGAGCATGCTGGTTCTTTAAAGGTGGGGACTCAGTTTCCTATCATCCTTGGGTTCTCCTGGACTTCAGCACTGCTGATTTTCAAAGCCAGATGTTATAGGGGCTTGTCTTCTCAGTCCAAGTCCCCAGGGCCGGGGGTGGGGTCTGATTCCCTCCTTCCTCCATGTTTGTGACGCCCCCCCCCCCATTTGTGGTTAGTTGTGCTGGCAGTGGTCCCCAACTGCTGACACGGCCTTTCCTCTACAACTAGCTTGGGAAGACGCGGTTTGCCAGTCTTCCGGTCATTTTCAGAGTTAGTACAATACATGTAGCTGTTGCCTTGGTTTGGCTGTGGGACAAAATGAATTCAAGACCCTCCTACTCTATCTTCTCATCTCCCTTTTTTTAATAATTTTTTTTTTTTAAACAGTTATGGTTGTTTTGCTGGGAAGTGGATCTCTGAAGCTCCTCTTCCAGAAATCACTGGAAGTCACTATCATTCCAGTTCTCACCCACTTAATTCTTATGTCTTTTGATGTCATTTACATGCCAGTTCTTCATTTAAAGCGGCCAAAATCGATTCATTCTTGAGAAACAAGGCCATTCTTGAGAGCTCTTTTATTCCCGTCACAAATTACAGAATATTTTGAAACACTTGTGCATTTCAAGAGAGGTAGGAAAATAACTGAAGAAATAGCAACTCTAATTCTATTATTTTTTTAAGTAGGCTCCATACCCAGCGTGGAGCCCAACATGGGGCCTGAACTCATGACCCCGAGATCAAAACCTAAGCTGAGATCAAGAGTCGGATGCTCAACTGACTGAGCCATACAGGTGCCCCCAATTCTGTTATTTTATAGCATAAATTTCAAGGTTACTCTGCTTCTGTTTACAAAAAAAAAAAAATCAGAACTGAAACAACAACCAAAAGAACAAAAACAGCTTGTAATGTATTTAACCATAATTTTGTGACTAGCATTTTCAAAGGAAAAAATATTTTTTTTACTTAAAACTGGAAAAAAAAAAATCCTAATACAAAATAGTAATAGATTTTTTAAAAAAGTACAAAACAGTAAAAGTGAACTGTTCCCGGGGTGCCTGGGTGGCTCAGATAATTAAGCGTCTGCCTTCGGCTCAGGTCATGATCCCAGCGTCCTGGGATCGAGTCCCGCATTGGGCTCCCTGCTCCTTGGGAGCCTGCTTCTCCCTCTGCCTGTTTCTCTGTCTCTCATGAATAAATAAATAAAATCTTTAAAAAAAAAAAAAAGTGAACTGTTCCCTTTCCCATCTGAGGAGCCACTGGTAATAGTGGTTTTAGACCTTTTTATATGCATATATTAAAAACACAGATATATATTTTTGGTGTTTTTTTTGTTTTTTTTGTTGTTGTTTTTTTAAGATTTTATTTATTTATTTGACAGAGAGACACAGTGAGAGAGGGAACACAAGCAGGGGGAATGGGAGAGGGAGAAGCAGGCTTCCCGTGGAGCAGGGAGCCCGGTGTGGGGCTTGATCCCAGGACCCTGGGATCATGACCTGAGCCGAAGGCAGACGCTTAACGACTGAGCCACCCAGGTGCCCCGGTGTTTTTTTGTTTTTAATTGAAAAGATCTATACTGTTCTAAAACCTGCCCCTTTTCCACTTGATACATGACATCCTTTTCAGCCATCCATATGCAAATGACTCAGGCCACATTTCATGATACAGATTTATCACAGCTCTCCTGTTAGGTATTTACATACTTCATTTCATTATCACAACAAATAATCATACAGTAAGCATCACTGTGCAGACAACTTTCCATACTCCTATAGAACAGAGCTGTCTTACTCTGATGGCTGAGTTAAAGGGTATCCATATATTAAATAGGGATAATATAGGCCACGTTCTTCTCTAGAATTGTATCATTTTCACTTCTAACAGTGTATCAGAGTGTTTTTCCTCCATATCCTCAAAAAGATTGGATGTAATAGTCTTTTGCCATCCTGATGTAACTAAGTTTGTACTTCCCCTTTTTAACAAAAGAAATGGATATTTCACTAAATAATGAGATTGAGCATTTTTTCATGTCTGTTATGAACTGAATCATGTTCCCCCCAAATTCGTATGTTGAACCTCTAACGCCCTCTGTGACTACATTTGAAGATAGGGTCTTTAAAGAGGTAACTAATGTTAAATGAGGTCATAAGGGAGGGGCCCTAGTCCAATATAACTCGTGTCCTTATGAGAAAAGGACACCAGAGAGATGCAGGTGTACACAGAGCAAAGGCCATCTGCAAGCCAAGGAGAGAGGCCATGGGAGCCAAACCTGTTGACATCCTGATCTTTGACTTCCAGTCTCTAGACTGTGAGAAACAAATTTCTGTTGTTTAAGCCACCCAGTCTGTGGTATTCTGTTATGGTAGCCCTAGCAAACTAATATGTCATATAATGTTTCTTCCATCAGCTGCCTATTGATATCATATGCTCACATATCTACTGGGTGGTGCTGTCTTAATGACTCAAAGGACTTTGGAATACTGGATGATACCTCTTTAAATGCCCTGTAAAAACATGTTCTAAATATAAGACTGAAAATGAAGCTAGAATCTTTGAGATTAGTATCCATATAATTGAAATTATGACCCTATACCAGCAACACATCCAAATTACTCTTCCAGTATATAGAATTTACTTTCCCAATACCTAACCAAAATTGGCATTTGACAGAAAAAATCACAAAATACTCTTCCACTCCCTGAGACAGTTAAATGGGTCAGTATAAGAGCAAATCAATTTGATCTAAAATGGAAAGACTCCTGAAGAGATACTAAAAATGCATGAAAAATCTTAAAGCAGAATAATTTGTTTCTCTCACTTCATTTTTTACCCCAGTAGTCTATAGTATTCTACTGTATGGACTGTACCACAATTTGTTTATTCATTCACCTGTGAAAAGATATATGGGTTGTTTCCAGTTTGAGTCTTTTATGTCTTAATTGTTTTACTTACTAAAATTCCTCCATGAGACATACAAAGGTTCTCCTGGTTCCTGATGAAGGTTGATATTATCCCATAATAGCTGAATATACACAAGTTTGCTATCCTGGGACAGAGATGATAGGGGAAGCTAAAAGAGATCAACAAAGTATTAGCACCCTACACATAACAATAATTACCAGTGGATCTAGAAAGTTTGATTATATAAAACAAAGGAGTTCTTTCAAAACTCTGGACCTAAAATTCTAAGCAAAAATTTTAATTTTTATTTGTATCTGATGATAAATATTCCTATTTTCTGAAGTGCAAGTTTCTCATTCCTACTTCCACAGACTGGAAAGACAACTTGGTAGCTGGCACAGTGGCCACATGGAAGATTAGTCACTTTTACAACAAATTTCAAGGTAAGAGAAAGTACAATAGCTTCTGCTATGTTGTTGTGCAGACTGTTATTTAAATGAGTCAGAAAGACTGTAATACTTTAAGCGAAGATTGTGTTTCACCCCTGGTGAATGTTGGGGTGTCTCTCAGTAATCAGTATCATAAAATGAAGGAACTCCAGGAAGCTCAGTGTCTCCCATGCAATCAGGCGCCCCAGCACGAGGACAGCAGGGGCTATAAAGTCAGACAGGCAGACTGTGGTCTGGGCTCCCCATCACGCAGTAGGTATGGGACCTTGCGGAAATTACTTCTCTAACTTTTAATTATATCATCTGAAAAATATGGGCAAGAGGAGGCCTGTAAAATAAAGTTTTGAGAATTTCAGCTGGAGATTTGATAGTTCAGAATAAAAACTACCTTTTCTAGCCACCCTTGCAACTAGATATAACCATATAACTGTATTCAGGCCAAACAGATACGTAGATAAATGTTACGTGCCACTCTAGGAACTATCCCTAGAGAAAGAAGACGTACTCTTCTCCATCCATTTTTATCCTTACTGCTGGCTGGAATGTGGATGTGATGGTTGGAAATAGAGCAGCCATCCTGAACCAGGTACACAACTTGGAAATAGAGGTTATGCACAGCTGACCAAAAAGACAGAAGGATCTCACGTACCTAACATTTTACCATTCCAGGACCACTTAACCCAAACTTCTATGTGAGAGAGAAGTAACATACATCTTGTTAAGGCATTGTTGTTGTATACTCTGTTACTTGAAGTTAAGCCTCACTCCAACCAACCCCAGTGTAGTGTAAGTATGCAGGTCGGTACCCTACCTGTACACCTCCATTACAATGTTCGGATGTGAGGATGAGTCCTGGCAAGTTACTAGCAAGGTCCAAACGTCTGAAATACCAAACGAGGTTCCAGAAAATGATTGGATGTTGATTGATGAAAGAGGATGTGTGAATCACTTGATCACCTTCATTTTCTAGCAAAGATTCAAGTTCTTTACGAAGCACTAGAGGACTCAAGTAGGGCACAGAAACAGGGGGAGGATTGGGTCTTTTTCCTAAAGGATCCTTTAAAAAATAAAAATAAGGAAGAAACGAGTATTATCTATTCTGTATGTTTAAGAGTACTTCTCAGTGAGATTATGCTTTATCTATCCTTTCAAAATCAGTGATTTCAGAACCAGTGCTACATGCAGTATACCCTAATGAAAACCTAAAAAAATAAAAAAATACTTAAATGCCCTTAAGTTAAAGGATTACAAAAGAAAATTTATAAGAAACACTACATTTCAGATGTTCCCCCAAAAAGTAGACTTTATCTTCTTTCTAAAACTCTAAACAGATGGAGCAATCTTTGTGTTAGTACTTGATGACTCCTTTTACAATTATATCTACTTGTAAAAGCTTGTTTTTACATTTGATTACAACAAAAACTACAGTAGTTAAAGAGCAGTTGTACAAAAGAATCCAATTTAGGGGCGCCTGGGTGGCTCAGTCATTAAGCGTCTGCCCTCAGCTCTGGTCGTGGTCCCAGGGTCCTGGGATCCAGCCCCGCATCGGGCTCCGGGCTCCCTGCTAGGAGGGAAGCCTGCTTCTCCCTCTCCCACTCCCCCTGCTCGTGTTCCCTCTCTCACTGTGTCTCTGTCAAATAAATAAAATCGTTAAAAAAAAAATCCAATTTAGTCTTTATAAGTTGTGCGTATTATAATCAGAATAAAACGCTTATGACCAACTCATTGAGTACCCCTACTGCCCAGGCTGAGGTCTCCAAATACCATCTCCTCTACAAAGAACAGTGTTTCTTAGAGAAATGACTGATTCTAGGTCTAGAGAAAGAAATGTATCACATGAGCATGAAACATATTATCATATAAGAAAGCAAGGAAGCTTGGGCGCCTGGGTGGCTCAGTTGGTTAAGCGACTGCCTTCGGCTCAGGTCATGATCCTGGAATCCCGGGATCGAGTCCCACATCGGGCTCCCTGCTCGGCGGGGAGTCTGCTTCTCCCTCTGACCCTAACCCCTCTCATGTGCTCTCTCATTCTCTCTCTCTCAAATAAATAAATAAAATCTTAAAAAAAAAAAAAAAGAAAAGAAAGCAAGGAAGCTTTAAAAAAATTTATAAAAAGGCTACTAGAATTGTGTCAAAGGGACTAAGGCACCAATATGTAGAGGCTTCTAGCTGATCAAAGATGGGATAATGTAAGTATTAATAAGGATAACAGCAGCAATGGATGTAAACACAAATGTTTAAATCAGTGAGTTCATAATGATACCCTATTCCTCCAAATTAATTGATCACCTGGGAGAATGCTAGGAACCCAACTTGTTATTTTGAAAATTGGTAAATAAAAGGAAAAAATCAGTTACCCTACCTTTCCAAAATAAACTGTGTCTTTGGAAAAGCAAACAGAAAATATGGGGCAAGTTTCTCTTTATAGATGTACCCCATATAATAAAGACAATTAGACTATCACCCTTTATAGCTGGAAATGAATAACCTGATCTGGGCATTATTGAGGCATTAATAGCTACTAGCATCACAAAGAAAGTTCATGTCTTCTATTGAGGGACATCCCACCACTGCTATTGTCTTACAAAAATAAAACCACAAAACAAAAACCTGAATCTGATCAAGCTTCTAGATACAATTACCAATTTATATGATTGTAATCAACAAATAAGTTGCAAGGTTAAAGGAAGGGCCTACAGATTTAAAAAGACTAAAAAAAACAAGGGCGCCTGGATGGCTCAGTCATTAAGCGACTGCCTTCGACTCAGGTCATGATCCCAGAGCCCTGGGATAGAGCCCCACACTGGGCTCCCTGCTTGGCGGGAAGCTTGCTTCTCCCTCTCCCACTCCCCCTGCTTGTGTTCCCTTCTTTAGCTCTGTCTCTGTCAAATAAATAAATAAATCTTTAAAAAAAAAAAGACTAAACAGATCAACCAATTGCAATGCATAGATATTATCTGATCATTCTTCAAACTACAAAGCACACACAAACTTGACATTTTTTAAACCATTAGAAATTTGAACAAAGATTGAATAATTTGATATTTTTTTAGTCGTATAATGGCATTGTATTTTTTTTTTTTTAAAGATTTTTTTTTTTAAGATTTTATTTATTTATTTGAGACAGAGAGAATGAGAGAGACAGAGAGCACATGAGAGGGGGAAGGGTCAGAGGGAGAAGCAGGCTCCCCGCCGAGCAAGGAGCCCGATGCGGGACTCGATCCCGGGACTCCAGGATCATGACCCGAGCCAAAGGCAGTCGCTTAACCAACTGAGCCACCCAGGCGCCCCTGGCATTGTATTTTTAAGAGTCCTTATCTCTTAGGAACTACGTAGTATACTGAAATATTTACAATTGGAATATATGATGTTTGAAGTTTGCTTCAGAAGAATCTAGGAAAGAAGTGAGTAATGGTATACATGAAAGAAGAATGGCCCTAAGGTGAAAATTACTGAAGCCAGATGGCAGGTCAAAGGAACTCATTATACTCTTCTGGTTAGTTTTGTACATACTTGAAATTTTAAAAAATTCTTAGTCTGCTTATGAAAAATTTTTATCACTTGTGGATTATGTGCTGCTCTAATAAATACTTACATGAATACACAGATAATTATAATCTTGTTACATACCACAACTTCCTGCAGACTGTTTGGGAGACTGACTGTTGAAATGCCATGAAACGGTCGCTGGGAAAAGTCAATATTTTGCAAGGGACCTCCAACACTGTGACTTCGAGTCAAAGATACATTTCGCTTTGATAAACTATTAGGCGCAGGTGAAATTTTCATAGTTTGGACTTCTCCACTGGCTCTCTTTATTTCATCACTTTAAAAAAAATGAAGAAATGTTGTGTTTGTGCTGTAACACAATCTAAACCTGTCCAGCTAGAGTATTTTCTACAACGAATTTTGAGTCTACTGAATGTACTGGAGAAGAATCAGTACCACCTTATAAGATTGACATTTCCTTCAGGCATTTTGTTAAGGGAGTCAGAAGAACAGGATGGAGTGGATGACTCCGGTGAAGGGCGGGAAGAAGACAAAGGGTAGATAATAGATAGTCTTTTTAAAAGACGAAGTGCCCATTCAGTTGCTTTATTCAAACATTATTTCATCTTTATTAAACAAAATCACCTAGAATTATGCAACTATTTGGTAAGTAGTTAACCTCTACCAGGCCATGATCCACCTAAGGATAGAAACCAGATCTTTTTTATTTTTAGTGCTTAGCATAATGCTCAGCATACAACAGGTTCTCAATATTTGATTCAATCAGTATTTAAGAGGAAGCAGTATATTTCACAGTAAAGAGAATATGTCTCTGGAAACTGGCAATGACTAACCTAAAAGGGAAAAATACTTCATACGCTTGAGAAGTTCATTTTGTAAAAGAACGCTGTAAAACATTAAACATAATTTCAAAAATGGTTATCACATTCTTTCATTAGATACTTAAACAATATATCATAGAAAAAAGTTAAGATTGAATTTTTAAAATGCCAGAACTTATGCCTACATGCATCAGATTATCTTTAAAGATGGAATTTTAATAAGGGTACCCAATTTATAATGCAGACTTCTCTGTACCCTATGGTACCTTGATTCAGTTGCGGAGGTGGTTTCTTCAGTTATGGTCTGGTTTTGCTTTGGGAAATCCATAAAATTGATCAAGTCAGGTTCTGCTGAACTAGATACAGGTTTGTGCTCTGAAGGTTCATTTGCCAATGGAATGCTGCCACTTTGTAAACTGTCACCAGAGGTACTTGGTTTCAGGAAAAAGCTAAATATGGAGCAATAAAAAAAAAGTCTTTAAAAACCTAGAACCCTCTAAATGTCATATTTAGAATCACTTTATGATAAAACAGTCATTGATGAATTATACAATCCATAGAACTACTGCCTCTTTCAAACACACACACACACCCTTCTATCATTCTTTCTCTCTTGTAGTAAACTTTTCAAATGAAAAAGGTCTCAAAGTCATTATAGTTCAATATAAGATCCTTTAAAGAAAGCTATGAAGGAAGATGGAAAGCAAAATATTTTATTAATTTTCTGAGTTAAAAAAGAGAGGGAGACAAACCATGAGAGACTATGGACTCCGGGAAACAAACTGACAGTTACAGAAGGGAGGGGGGTGGGGGGATGGGGTAACCAGGTGATGGGTATTAAGGAGGGCACGTGATGTGATGAGCACTGGGTGTTATAGGCAACGAATGAATCATTGAACACTACATCAAAAACTGATGGTGTACTATATGCTGGCTAACTGAACATAATAAACAATAGAGCAGCAATGGCATTTTAGCATGTATAAACTTATAATTGTGTATAGTATCCTCTCCCCCTGTATAGTATCCTCTTCCCCATAAATATCCATTTTGTCTCTAGTCATTTCCTCTTCCCCTTTATTCATTATTCTGTTTTCATCTTCTCTGTCCTTCTCTTTCTGGGTGGGGGTGGAGTGAGGGTTGGGCCTTGCAAGGGACACTGAGAGAAATCTCTGAGGTAATAGTAATGTTCTGAATCTTAATAAGGGTTAGATCTGCATCAATGTGTGCATTCAATTTTCAAATGATACATTTTAAATTTGCAGATTTTCTTATATACGTCTTTATTGAAAAAAAAACTGTAAACAAATACTGAACTTTAGTTAATATGTATGCTGAAGTCTGGGGGAGAAGCATATTAATGTCTACATCTTCTTTTAAATAGATAAAAATATAGGACTGGTGGATGAAGGGATAGACAGTTGATAAAGCAAGTACAATAAAATAGTAACTGGCGAGATGGATATTTGGGTGTCACTGTAAGAAAAATCTTTAAACTTAGCTGCAAGTTTGAAATTTTCCATAATGACATATTGGGGAGGAAAATCAACAATGCTCCTTTATACCTACTTAGAAAATATAAGGTACTTAACATAATAACTTACAAAAACACAACACAAAAGGATAAGACTATGGAGAATAATTTAAAGCTTTATTAAAAGGACATAAAAGATAATCTAAAAAAATGGAGATCTATACCATGTTCATAGATAAGAGAATAATACTGAAAATGTCCATTTTCCCCAGATTAATCTATACATCTAATGCTGCAATCTCAATGAAAACTCCAACTGAATTTGGGGGTAGAAGGGCTAAAGTTGCTCTAAGCAAAATAAATAAATAAATAAATAAAAATTAAATAAATAAATAAATAAATAAAATTCCATGACGGGGAGCTTACCCTATCAACCAGATGTAACACAAACAGTAATAAAAATAGATTATTGACCAAAAAAAAACAGGGAACACAGAAGCAGGGTGAGGTGCGCATGGGAACTTGATATATGATAAAGGAGATGCTACCTATCAAGTAAAAACAGGCTCCTTCCATGGAGGAAAATAAAGCTGTATTCCTACCATCATCCACAAACACAAAAGTGTACTCCAGATGGATTAAAGACCTAAATATCAGAGGTAAAATATAAAGCTAACAAAAGAAACCTCAGGAGAAACTCTTCATGTCCTGCAGATGGGAAACAACTTTTAAAACAAGACCAAAAGCCACAAATCATAAGGTGGAAAATCAATGGATAATGACATCAAAATGAGTAACTTCAAGGAATTAATATCAAGAATATTCAAGACAGACATCAACAAGAAAAATATAAAAATGGACAAGGTAAAAATATAAACAGGCAATTCATAGAAAATGTTGGAATAATTAACAAGTACGTGAAGAGATAAACTCACTAATATTGAGAGAAATTCAAACAAAAACAAGACACCACTTTATACTCATTAGAATACAAAAAACAAAAACTTGATTAATACCAAATGCTGGTAACAAATATACAGAAATGAGAATTCTTAGGCACTAGTAGTGGGAGTACTGCTATCTGGGAAGCAATCTTCCATTGTTTATTGAAATCATGCATGAAAAGGACTCAATGACCTCGCTCCTAAGACTATTATTCTGAGAGAAACTATTTCACAAGTTCAGAAGGAGATATATTTTACAGTGCACTGCATCACTGCAGTGATATTTATAGTAACAGGGAACTGGAAGCAACTGAAGCAACAGTAGGATAATGGATAAGTAAAATGAGGTATTAACTTCCTACAGGAGAAAAGGAATAAACTAGATGTACATACAGCGACTCAGCTTTTAAACAGTAATAAAAATAGAGAGTATCAGTATTCTAATTATGTAAGTTAAAAATGAATAATCAGGGGCGTCTGGATGGCTCAGTCGGTTAAGCGTCTGCCTTCGGCTCAGGTCATGATCCCAGGGTCCTGGGATCAAGCCCTGCATCGGGCTCCCTGCTCAGTGGGAAGCCTGCTTCTCCCTCTTCCTCTGCCCCTGCTTGCGTGCTCTCTCTCACTCTACCTCAAATAAATTAATAAAATCTTTTAAAAAAATGAATAATCGTACAAAACAATGTATTTTATGAGGGTATATATTCAAAGATATCACACACGGAAGAGTCAATGTCTTTGTTTGGATAAAGGAATGAGAGTGGGAATGGTAGGGGGTGGTTGAGGGTAGAGCTAATAAAAAAGGATCCTTGCACAAAGCAATGACGATAGTACATCAGAAATTAGAATATAATTTCACTCAGCTCCATACCTGAAGCTAAAAGGAAAAACTAAGCTAAGAAGAAACACCTGTATGATTAGAGATTTTTTAAAAGCAGCTAAAGGTAGACAATAATATGAAGTTTGTCTGCTCCATAAAACAAATAGGATATTAAGTATAATTACTTAAGTAACCAGTTACCAAACTCTCAATTACTTAATGACTAATTATAGATCACCTAGTCTCTTCTATTGCCTAGAATTTGGTCATTTCACCGTACAGAGCACTACCATAAAGGGGCAACAAGTTAGAAGAGTCAAAAAAAAACCCCATCCCTCGCACCTTTATTTTTTCTTCTAGAAGATATAAAGTCATTGAGAGGGGCGCCTGGGTGGCTCAGATGGTTAAGCCTCTGCCTTCGGCTCCAGTCATGATCCCAGGGTCCTGGGATCGAGCCCCACATCGGGCTCCTGGTTCAGCAGAAAGCCTGCTTCTTCCTTTCCCTCTGCCTCTCTCCCTGCTTGTGCTCTCTCTCTCTCTCTCTCTCTCTATATCTCTCTGTATCTGTGTCTCAAATGAATAAATAAAATCTTTAAAAAAAAAAAGTCACTGAGAAAGTAAGCTTAAAATAATGATAAACATTAAAGTTCTGAATGCTCTATAAAGTTTAGCTCCAAGGATTACTACTACTGATAATTGTGTGTTAAATAAACTGGAAAAGTAGTCTCCTATAGTACCAGTATTTTCTACTCCAATACTGAGAGTGAAGGAGAGAGAGGAAAGGGACAGCTGGAGTGTGCCATGACTATTTCACTCTTCCCCCAGGAGTCATGCCTTCTGGGAGGGCACTCACCTCTTAAGGGAGCTTTTACAATACTAACCTTGCAGAGCCTCTCAAGTCTTTAAATTCTATATTGAGAAGAGGCAAGAAGTTGCTTTTACAGAATGGACAGGTTGTATTCAAATTTGAATCATCTGCCGTCCATCCAGCCATAATTTCTTCATCATAAACTAAAGCTCCACAAGCTCTGCACTGTGAACAACTTGACATCAAAACCTAAGAGTAAAAAAGTGCAGACACTGAGAACCTCCACAGTGAAAAGTAATCTTAATAGGCCATCCTCTTGAGACACATAATTTTATTTTGTTGATCAAATTTAGAATTAACAGTTCAATCACTTTACAGATAAAACTACCAGTTTATTGCCTTACTTACGTAAAGCATGAAGCAAATTCAACAAGATGATTTACTGTTCTTTCTACAAGGGTATCATAGAATTCTGTTAAGTGCCATTCTGAAATAAACATGTTTACAACCATTTTATCATGAACAGAATATAGAACTTTTACCTCCATTGCACAATTCTGATAGATGCTAGACATGCTGGTGTTTTGAGAAGAGCCATGGTCTGATTTTTCACAGTCCTGCCCTTTTATGCTTCTTGGAAATGGAGGTTCACCTAAACAGAAGTAAATATAACACATTATATGAGAATGTCCTTATTCTTTGGAAATGCATACTAAAGTATTTAGGGGGAGTATGATGTAGTCTGCAGTTTATTTTCAAACAGTTCAGTATAAAAATCTCTGTAGTATATATCTAAAGTTAACAATAGTTAAATCTAAGTGGAGAATATAGGATCGTTCATTATATGATTCTTTCAACTATTCAGGACATTAGAAATTTTTCATAACAGAATGTTGGAAAAAATAAATAGAATTAAAATTTCTTTAAAATAACACAGCACTAAGAAATTTCAGGGACACAGCCCAGGTATTCTCAAACTCTGGTATACATTTGATTTATCCAGAGAGCTGGTTAAAAATATATATTTTTATTTATTTTAAGGTCCCAATCCCACAAATTCAGTCTCAAAAGTCTTAGCCTAGAGTCTGGACATTTGCCTATATTTTTAAATAAATTCTCCATGTGATTTGGACACACACTAAAGTTTGAAACCAATGACAAAGTCCACAAATACAACTAAGGTGACTGTAATACTTAGAGATCATATAAAATAAGTGGATAGTATGGTGTGGCTCCATTAAAAATCTATCCGCTCATCTCAACAGATGGGGCTTACTGTGCATGAGGTAGGGGAGGGAAAGGTGTGTGCATACGAATGAGTCCCTCCCATACCTGTTGAGTACTGCAGTTTTCCCACATCCCCGCTGCTGCTGCTACTGCCAAGGCTTGTGTTGCTCTGGGTGAGTTCACTGGGAACCAACCCAGAAATATTCACGTTAGGTGACACATTCTCCCCCAAAATATGGTCTTCGAGGCCAGCTGGGAAGCTGTAATCTCTGTTAGTTTCCTCCTTTAATTGAAAAGAATAAAACCCCACATACATAAATAATATCTTCTCCAATGAGAATATAGTCATGCTGCCCTTTTCAGAATTAAACTTCTCTAGAATCCTGAAATAAATTATCATCCCCATAGTTTTCAAAACCGTTCTTGAACTGTTCTCCATATTATTTGGAATTTCGTTTCCACACTCTTAAGATATTCAAGCAATGACCTACAATACTTTAAGATTTTGTTTCACCCCTGGTGAATGTTGGGGTGTCTCTCAGTAATCAGTATCATAAAATGAAGGAACTCCAGGAAGCTCAGTGTCTCCCATGCAATCAGGCGCCCCAGCACGAGGACAGCAGGGGCTATAAAGTCAGACAGGCAGACTGTGGTCTTGGCTCCCCAGCACACAGTAGGTATGTGACCTTGCGGAAATTACTTAACTACTCTTTTAATTATATCATCTGAAAAATATGGGTAAGAGGAGGCCTTTAGAACAAAGTTGCCGTGAGAATTTCAGCTGGTAATATGATTTTCAGAACCACCATCATCAATATTAGAGACATAAAATAAGAATAAAGTTCCAAAAACTACAGTTCTGAACTCAGTGACTGCTGATGCTTTAGTTTAGATAGAAAACATTTCAATAAGCAGTTTCCTTTTTGATTTCTACTTGAAAGAAGACTCATGTTGGGGCGCCTGGGTGGCTGAGTCAGTTAAGCGTCTGCCTTCGGCTCAGGTCATGGTCCCAGGGTCCTAGGATCGAGCCCCACATCGGGCTCCCTCTCAGCGGGAAGCCTGCTTCTCCCTCTCCCACTCCCCCTGCTTGTGTTCCCTCTCTCGCTGTGTCTCTCTCTGTTAAATAAATAAATAAAATCTTAAAAAAAAAATAAAGAAGACTTGTGTCTTGTTATAAAACCATGTTAAGTGATAGAAAAATTAAACATATGCAGAACAGGAAATAAAAGCACTTATATGACCAACACCCACAAAATACAATCAAAATCTTAAATGTATATCCTTCTAGTCATTTTAAAATACATATATATATACTTTTACAAAACAGGATATTGTTTTTTAACCTATTCTCATGTAATATATTTTCATGTCATTAAATCTACATTATTTAAAGCCCTGCAACCCAGTCCAGTTTACTGATGTACTGCAATGCATTTAGTAAATCTCTGTTGCTTAAACATACAGAATGCTTTCAATTTTGTGTGTTACACTGATGAATTCCTTTGAGTTATTTTTATACATATCCCTAATTATTTCCTTGGGTTAAATTCTGGATAAAAGTTACGAACATTTCTTATAGACTTTATATTCATTCCTTCATTTGAAAATATTTATTAGGTATAACCTATTTGCTTTGTTGGGCACGAGTACCAGGGCTACAGCAATGAAAAGAAAAATAAGATTAAGATATGTGACCACCTGAAATTTATAGTCACATATTCCAAGTCCAAAGTACTCTGTAGAAACTGTTTTTTTACTATTCTTACTAACACTGTTAGATAAAATTTCAAAAATAAAATGGCTCACTCGGTTAGTTTACTTTAACATAATGCTAGGTTAAGATACTTCTGAAGCTAGCTTATTTTGTCTTTCCTTCACTGACCTTGTAAGCTCTTTTAAATGCAACTCTGTCTTATAGAACTCAATATTGTACTTTTTTTTTTTTTAAGAGATGGGGGGAGAGAGAGAAAGAGAGGGAGGGAAGGGGAGAAGCAGAGGGAAAAGGAAAGAGAGAGAGAATCCCAAGCAGGCTCCACACTCAGCGCAGAGCCCGATTCAGGGCTCAATCTCACAACCCTGAAATCATGACCAGAGTCGAAATCAAGAGTTGGACACTTAACCAACTGAGCCACTCAGGCGCCCCCCCCTCAATATTGTACTTTTAATTATTAGTTTGCTTATAAGGTTTTTTTTCAAATAGCATACATATCTTATTTGTCCGATTTCATTTCCTATGTCTCTAACTTCCTATTTAGAACTTTAGCAATCTGAAATGGATTCTATTTTCTTATAAAGTGCATGATGTTTTAAGTCTCCATGCTTTTTCACATTATTCTCTCAGATATACCTTGCGCCACCTTATCCTTTTGACTAACTCAAAATTTTAAATTTATCCATCAAAACCTAACTTAGATACCACCTGCTTTGCTCTTTTTGAACAGCCCCCTATCAGAGCCCCTTCTAAGATATTGCTTCCTTCTCTGCTACTATAGTGGTTTAAAAGCATGGACTTCAGAGCTAGTCTCCCAGAGTTCAAATTCTAGTTCTGCCACTCATTAGTTGTGTGGACCTGGGGTAATTAATTAACCTCTCTGAATCTCAGGTACCTCAATCTACAAAATGGCGGTAACAATAGTACCAAAGCATGGGGTTGCTATGAAAATTATGTATCAAAATAGATATACAGCTTATGACAGTACCTATGGCATAGTGTTACAATAATAATAGTGAACATTTATAGGTGTCTGTCTTTTCCACTAAAGTACCTAAGTACTATATAATTCTTTGAACACAAAGGTGAAATTTCAATTAAATTTTTTCTATAAAACAAGTAAGCGGGGCGCCTGGGTGGCTCAGTTGGTTAAGCGACTGCCTTCGGCTCAGGTCATGATCCTGGAGTCCCGGGATCAAGTCCCACATCGGGCTTCCTGCTCGGCGGGGAGTCTGCTTCATCCTCTGACCCTATCCCCTCTCAGGTGTTCTCTCTCTCTCATTCTCTCTCTCAAATAAATAAATAAAATCTTTAAAAAAAAAAAAAACAAGTAAGCAAAATTCCCCCCTTTCTATTTCATAGAAAGGTCTAATGATTCTCTTTTCAATAATTTTTTTTTAAGATTTTATTTATTGGGGCGCCTGGGTGGCTCAGTCGTTAAGCGTCTGCCTTCGGCTCAGGTCATGATCCCAGGGTCCTGGGATCGAGCCCCACATCGGGCTTCCCGCTCGGCGGGAAGCCTGCTTCTCCCTCTCCCACTCCCCCTGCTTGTGTTCCTTCTCTCGCTGTATCTCTCTGTCAAATAAATAAATAAAATCTTAAAAAAAAAAAAAAAGATTTTATTTATTTATTTGATGGAGAGACAGAGAGAGAGGGAACACAAATAGGGGATGTGGGAGAGTTGGAGAAGCAGGCTCCCCGCTGAGCAAGGAGCTGGATGAGGGACTTGAACCCAGAACCCTGGGATCATGACCCGAGCCAAAGGCAGACGCTTAACAACTGAGCCACCCAGGCGCCCCTTTTTTTTCCATAATTTTTAGAAGAATTAGCAACTATTGTTATGCAGTATGAAATCTATGGATTAAGTTGTAGAGTGATTCCATATATATTAAAGAGATAACACAGATAAAAGTTATTTTAAAAAAAGTGAAATGTGGGGTGCCTGGGTGGCTCAGTCGTTAAGTATCTGCCTTCGGCTCAGGTCATGGTCCCAGGGTCCTGGGATTGAGCCTGACATCGGGCTCCCTGCTGAGGAGCTGCTGCTTCTCCCTCTGCCATCCCCCCTGCTTGTGTTCCCTCTCTCGCTGTGTCTCTCTCTGTCAAATAAATAAAATCTTTAAAAAAAATAAAGTAAAATAAAATAAAATAAAGTGAAATGCTATGCAAATATAATATGGCATTATTGTTAAAGTACTCATCATTAGTACTTTCAAAGAAATAAACTTAATGTGTTATTCAGACTCATCTATGGAATTATATAGTCCTGACATTCTATTTCTTTATTATTAATTTCCGTACACTGATGTTCAAGTCATTTCAAGAAAGGAATAGGATATGCATAAAGTCTTAAGATATAAAAAAACCAAAGTTAGCAGAAATCTCTAAAGAATAATTTACATATAAAAAAATACTAGAGGGCGCCTGGGTGGCTCAGTTGGTTAAGCGACTGCCTTCGGCTCAGGTCATGATCCTGGAGTCCCGGGATCGAGTCCCGCATCGGGCTCCCTGCTCAGCGAGGAGCCTGCTTCTCCCTCTGACCCTCCCCCCTCTCATGCTCTCTCTCTCATTCTCTCTCTCTCAAATAAAAATAAATAAAATCTTTAAAAAAAAAAAAAAAAAAAAATACTAGAAACATTCCCATATCAGACCACACACATGAAACACTCTTACCTCATCATCCGAGTAGCTGTAGGCAGACGCTACGGCTACCCACATCTTACTGGCTACTGTTGCCGCTTGTTTCATACCAGATTTCAGAACCTCCATCTTGGGCCCTGAGAGTATATGATCTAGCTTTAGCCCTGACAAAGAATTTACCACAGAACCCAGTGAGCCATGTGGTGAAGAGCGCACCAGTGCCGATAAAGTCGAGCGTTCTTTAGGACCACGAGAGGGAGTCTGCTGCTTGAAACGCCCGGCGAAAGTTTTAGAGCTGGCTTCTGCAGGGAAGCTCTTTTCAGGTTCGGGATCTTCCTGTGCTGCTGGACCATGCTCTAAAGGTAGGCTTGAGCTCCTCTCCAAAGGGTGAGTAAAAGCACTGGTCGGGCCAGACTCTCTGCCTCCCTCTCCGTGTAATTCCATACTGGAAGACTTGCTACCCAGGGGGCTCTTTAGGTTCATATAGCTTTCGATTTCATCAGCCAGATTACGGGCAATAACTGGAGAAGACACCTTATCTTCAGGATCTGCAGTTTTTTCTCCTGTACATTCAGTGGCTAAAAGAGACAAAGGATCTAGTCCAGTTTCAACATCCTCCCTCTCAACAGCTTTAACGACACCATATAAACTACTTCTCTTATTTATTAGATCTCTGGATCCTACTTTCAGGTCTCTGTTACCATCACTTTGTAGACTGTCACACGCATCCTTTTCCATAGGAGTTTGAGCTACACTGTCATCAACCACAGGTTCCAGGAGCTCTTGGCTTTCCTCAAGCATCTCTAACACCGGAGAAGATCTGTGCTCTGAATCCCAAGTGCTCTCAGACACACGAGTCCTAGCATCAACTAGATGACAACTAACACTCTCAAAGCTCTGGGTGCTTGCAGCTCGGAGTTGAGAGGTCTTAGGACAGGTCAGTGCTGCTGTGAGAATCTTGGCATCCGCTCCCATCATAATAGCCACTTCACTCGAATTCAAATCCAAGCTGCTCTTCTTGAGCAACATTCCTGCTCGACTTTCAGAACTGAAACTACAACTCCTCTCTGGAAAATGCTTTTGTCTTTTATCTCCTCTATCACCATTCTTCTTGAGATTAGTAACTTCACCAAAGACTGCATCTTCAACTGGATCTTGAGTAGCAAATGGCACATTTGCTGTACTACCTAAAGGAAAAGTACAATATTAGAAATGAAACTGTTTTCTGGAGCGCCTGGGTGGCTCAGTCAGTTAAGCGTCTGCCTTCGGCTCAGGTCATGATCCCAGGGTCCTGGGATCGAGCCCCGCGTCAGGCTCCCTACTCAGTGGAGAGTCTGCTTCTCCCTCTCCCTCTGCCTGCCTCTCTGCCTACTTGTGCTCTCTATCTCTGTCAAATAAATAAATAAAAATCTTAAAAAAAAAAAAAAAAAGAAACTTTTCTGATGTAACTTCTAGAAAAATGTCTCTTTTCTGATTTTTGAAAAGGAACACATACTCAGAGTAAAAGATTCAGAGTTTATTTTTTAAAAAGATTTTATTTATTTGAGAGAGAGAATGAGAGAGAGAGCGAGCATGAGGTGGGGAGGATCAGAGGGAGAAGCAGACCCCCTCCCGAGCAGGGAGCCCGACGCGGGACTCGATCCTGGGACTGCAGGATCATGACCTGAGCCGAAGGCAGTCACTTAAACAACTGAGCCACCCAGGCGCCCCAAGATTCAGAGTTTAGAAGGTACAAAGAAAGTATACAGGAAAAAGAACCACCAAAAAACCTCCATTCAATCCTGCCTCCCAGAGATAACATTGTAATGTATAACCTGCCTTTCACCCTCTACACATACACAATTTACAAATCATGCAATATATGCTGCAGATACCTGTACTATTCACTAAAATTTATCACATTTATCAAATATAGATCTATAAATACATCTTACAGTTGAAAAGTTCTACATTCAATTTAAGAAATATATTTTGTGTTAAATAACTGACCTAAAAAGTTTACAAAATCACTTCCCTTCTGGCTTTCATATATCTAACTCAACAAATATTTGCCAGGAATCTACTCCACACAAAGTAAATTCATAATCATGGAGGAATTATATATTTGCTAAAACCGAAGCCTTACTGCTCCGAAGTAAAATAATTCCCCAAAGTAAAAGAATCTAGAATGGAGTCCTTAGACTTGGCAAATTCCAAGAAGGCTGATAAAATCTGAATAGCTCCAAATTTCTGAGATATATTCATTCCTTCAACAAATACTCGAATGTCTACTAGCAGTCACCATATAAGGTGCTAGGAATATAACAGACATGATCCCAGATCTCTCACCGAGTTCAGTCTTGTTTGATCAAGTGGAACAAAATTATGCCAGTAGTTGTAGGGGGAAATATTTTTTTTTTTTTTTTTTTTTTTTTTTAGGGTTTTTGTTTGTTTAGTTTTTATTTAAATTCCAGTTAGTTGGGCGCCTGGGTGGCTCAGTTGGTTAAGCGACTGCCTTCGGCTCAGGTCATGATCCCAGGGTCCTGGGATCAAGTCCCACATCAGGCTCCCTGCTCTGCGGGAAGCCTGCTTCTCCCTCTCCCACTCCCTCTGCTTGTGTTCCCTCTCTCGCTGTGTCTCTCTCTGTCAAATAAATAAATAAAATCTTTAAAAAAGAAAAAAAAATTCCAGTTAGTTAACATACAGTGTAATATTAGTTTCAGGAGTAGAATTTAGTGATTCATCACTTACAGACAACGCCCGGTGCTCATCACAAGTAGTCTTTTATTCCTTGCTACTATGCAATTTTTTCCCATTCCAAGACCAAAAGCTATCTCCTATTTGAATCATTATCAGAACTGAAGTCTACCCATTCCTATTTAGGATTCTCATTTGTTTTTTAAAAGGCATAATGACCTAGGAGATTTGAGGGAAAAGCTGTCTTTAATAAAGTCTTCTTTTTATCTTCCAAATTAATTTCAAGGTTCTTTTTAAGCTTCCAAATTGGTACCAAATAATAATCATAATCACACCAATTAAACAGAATAAGCACTTAGAGTTATTTCACAGCTTTTAGGAGAATTAAATTAGCCTATTTTACAACTCCAAAATTTGTGCCTGCTTTTGCAAACTTTTACCAGTATTTGAGAAACAGATCTTAGCAAATTTACTGGTTCTCAGAGTATTTCCAGGAATTTAGTGGCACATTTTTTTCAATTTTAAAACAAATTTGACCCTTTAATATATTGGCAAAAGCCCCATTACTACCTCTTCCTTTCTTATTAGAATAAATCTTCCCACATCAAGACATAACATGGACACAGAATGAGTAAAGAGGGAAGGAAACACACCAGACCCCAGATCTTGTCCATGTCAATATTCTGAGAAGATTATAAACCTTTGATGAAGAAAACTCTGCCCTCCTCCTTTTTCTTTTTTAAATGGGCTAGCAACAGGTTGGGAAAATAGGATACAGAACATAGATATCAATTATTTTTCCAAAAACCTTTTCATCCACCTCTTGAATACTACCTCCTCCCCAAAACAAACAAATTGAATTTGGTATCAGTAAATTTTAAAAGAAGGAGAGAATTTTGGAATAAGGAGTATTCCTACATGGATTTAAGAAGCTGAGCAAATTAATTTCTATAGTCATACCACAGATACACTTAAGACAGTTGACTTTAGAGAAGTGAATTATAGCAACTACTAAAAAAGGGCAAAAGACACAGGCCAATCTCTTTATCCTTTGAAATCACAAACTTAGATGCATGTCTGAAGGGTACTTGGGAGGCCTAAAACACAACTGAAAGGAGTAAACTCAAATTCAAGGGAGTGACACACAAAAGAGTTATTCATTACAAATATTTAATCACAAATAAGTGGCTCAGGGTGCCTATAAAAACTGGCCAAATTAAAGACGCACTGGTATTTTTCTGCAGTACAGCATAGTGGTATGAATCTTTTCCTTCCACTGCCTTTCCATTGCCACACAAAAGCCCCCCTGGAATTCAGTAACATCGGTGCCTCTCTGTCCTTTATGAGTATGGGAGGCCCTCTCTCATTATCTACCCTAAGAAAGATGGACCAAACTGAGAAGAGGCACTACAACAAGCAAAGGTATTCCCAGGAACAATCAAGCACAATAAATACCCCTCCTTTGAAACACTAAATATGTTAAATAACAACTTCTTTTTTTTTTTAAGATTTTATTTGTTTATTTCAGAGAGAGAGAGAATAAGAGCGCACACGAGATGGGGGAGGGTCAGAGGGAGAAGTAGGCTTCCTGCGGAGCAGGGAGACCGATGTGGGGCTCCATCCCAGGACCCTGAGATCATGACCTGAGCCAAAGGCAGACACTTAACCCACTGAGCCACCTAGGCGCCCTTAAATAACTTCTTAACCCACGTATAGGATTCAAACTTCTGGCTCTTTAGCCTGTTCATCACAGTTAAGTCATCAATTTAATGTCATTAAAAACTATTTTAACTTGGGGGCGCCTGGTTGGCTCGTTAAGCGTCTGCCTTTGGCTCAGGTCATGATCCCAGGGTCCTGGGATCGAGTCCCACATTGGGCTCCCTGCTCGGCGGGAAGCCTGCTTTTCCCTCTCCCGCTCCCCCTGCTTGTGTTCCCTCTCTCGCTGTGTCTCTCTCTGTCAAATAAATAAATAAACTCTTTAAAAAAAACCCAAAAAACTATTTTAACTTGGGCGCCTGGGTGGCTCAGTCATCAAGTGGGAGCCTGCTTCTCCCTCTCCCACTCCCCCTGCTTGTGTTCCCTCTCTCTGCCGAAAAATAAATAAAATCTTTAAATAAATAAATACAAACAAACAATTTTAACCATTTAGCCATCAGTATGTGAAGACTCACCTGTGCTGCTCCTCCTGCCACCAAGGTCAAACACGCCAGATGGAACTTTCACAATACTGCTGCCCCATGCGGGGGGGCTCAGTAGGACTCTGGGGCTCGGCACTAGGCTGTGGTTTTGCCACAACAGCAGAGACATCACACACCTCTGAGGAAAAAATATTTGGATGTTATTCCTACTTTTACTAAAATTGAACAGAAACCATATATTGATTTTTGTACTTTTTAAAATATTTTTTCCCCAAGTGGGAGTGAACACATCACTATTTTATTACTAATTTATTATGTCTCATTTACTTTATGCCATAAATGTTGCCAGTATTGATGGAAATAAATGCTTTATTTTAGCATCAATAATCCTGACTTGAGCATTCCTGAGAATAAATTAAAGGTTTTGGCCTCCAGTTATACTCCCATCACTTATAAAGTAGGAGAGAGGCTTGCTTCTGTTAACTCTGGAGCATAAATTAAGTGACATCATTCAAGAAAAGTGTACTTTTGTGTAAAAGGATAGGAAGAACATCTTATTACCATAAAGCCAGAATATTCCTCCACATTTCCATAAAATGATTACTATAAATCATATCTACCTCAATGAGTCCCATTAAAAAAAAACAAACCCACAGGAAAACCAGAGACACTATATCTAATCTACCAATGAAAAATACCTACTTAGATATATGAAGGACTTCTAGTGAAAGAGCATTTTAAAATAAAACAAGCACTGGAACACAAGTTTGATGACTCAAAGTTTAGTCCTGGTTCCATCACAAAATAGCTCTTTGCTTTTAGCAAATGAATACCTCAGTGGATTGCAGTATCCTACAAAATTGAGGGCTGACCTCTTGTCTCTAAAGATCTCTTACCTTCTAAAATTCAGAAACTACTCATTCTCTCTATATACCACACTACATAGTATCTTATAAGCCCAGACCTTACATTTCTTTCTAGAAATTATCATCAGAATTACCAAATCAGACTTAATCAGTACAGGGGCGCCTGGCTCATCCGGAAGAGCATTCGACTCTTGATCTTGGGGCCGTGAGTTCGAGCCCCATGTTTGGCGTAGAGATTATTTAAAAATTATAAACTTAAAAAGAATTAATACAGTATTTTTCTAAGTAAAGCAAGTAAATACCAGTACTTAACCTTCTGTTTGCACTTTAGTTATCACTTCTCTTGCTGCTTGTTCTTCAGGCACATGAATGTCTGCATCATCCTTTATAAGTTCATCCTTAGATCCATAGCCTTGGTCAGACTGACCACCTGTTGAAAAAGAATGCAGGCTTACAGGTGAATGTTTTCATATATTCATAGTCTAGCTATAAATGTCAGAAGAAAATTCCATTGATTTATACAATTAAGCTTACAGAAAAGGAAGACAAGAAAGCTCACAAAGCACACGGAACATGGTAAACAAATGACAAGAAGCGAAGAACAGTAACAACGGGAACATCAAAGACTAAAAACTTTGGAGTACTGAACCTTAGTTTCCGCATCCGCAAATTAATAGATTTGGACAAGATGTTCTGAAAAGTTTCTTTTGGAGTATATCTATAGAATGCTACCTTTTGTGAAAGAAAGAGGAGGAAATAAAACAAGCATATATCTGTTTACTTTTGCAAAAAGAAATGAAAAAATAAACAATAAAACTGGTTAACTACAAGGGGTGGGGGGAAATAGGATGGAAGGGATAAAGAGAAAGGAAATTTTTCTAAATATGGCTTATTGTATTGCTTTTATTTTTGGAAATACATCAATTTCTACACATTCAAAAAAATTAAATCAACAAAACTGGGAGGAGGGTCGTGACTAAAACTGAATGCAAAAAGAAACAAATGGGACCAACTGCATTTCATATGAATAACCATATTGAAAGGATGGGGGAACAGGGAGAGGGGGACAGGTCTAATCCAAGAAACTTTTCAACACATTATAAGCCTGGGCGGGGGGTGGGGGGGGTCGTAATAGACAAATCCTGAACTCCTTAAAAAGCTTCTTTCTCCCAGAGTAACAGATGTAGCAATTCTGAAATTATTTTATATATACTGCAGGACTGAGCAAATGAGTAAACATAATGATGGATATTGGGAGCCAAGATACTTACTGTGGAAGAAGAGAGATTTTTAAAAAATGAAATGAAGGAAGACAAAGAAAAACCTGTAGGGTTGATTTGAAAATGGAAATATTTCTAGGGCACCTGGGTGGGGCACCTGGGTGGCTCAGTTGGTTAAGCGTCCGACTCTTGGTTTTGGCTCAGGTCATGATCTCAGGTCATGAGATCAAGCCCTGTGTTGAGCTCCACACTCATCAGGGAGTCTGCTTGAGATTCTCTCTCCCTCTCCCTCTGCCCCTCCCCACCCTCAAATAAATAAATAAAGCTTAAAAAAAATGGAGGTATTTCTAAAACATACATATTTCTTTTTTTTCCCCCTCATATATACATATTTTCCAGCTCTGCTGAAAAATTCTAGAAGCAGTAATACCCTGTAGCGTAAGCATACCGAGAGCCCAGATCTTGGCTTCTAGAATCTACTGTCCATTGAAAGGAACCTGGGATCCTTGAAGAAATGGCTGATTTCAGATCTCAGGGAGGAAAGCTACAAGAATGAGCCAGGGACATTTTGTTGTACTAAAAGGAAGTGTTCAAAAACAATAATCAGGGTACGTCTTAGTAAAATGATTAAACCAAAAAACATAGAATACCATCCTATAAATGTGGATGGAGGATAGAGTTGGCAAAATCACTTTTTTTTTTTTTTTAAGATTGATTTATTTGAGAGATAGAGAGTGCGAGTACAGGGGGAGGGGCAGAAGGAGAGGGAGAATCTCAAGCAGACTCCACGCTGAGCACAGAGCCCAACACAGGACTTAATCTCACAACCCTGAGATCAGGACATGAGCAGAAATCAGAGTCAGACGCTTAACCAACTGAGCCACCCAGGCGCCCCAATATCACTACTTTATAGTAAAGACTGGTTAAGGCAAGAATCATCAATGGATGCTAAATTTAAAAGAGAAAGTGGGATGAGAAAGAGGGTATTACTGCATAGTCTCAGAGTCTCCTCACAGTAGGGGCGGTAATGATAACGAGGAGAAGCCAAATACTAAGACCAGGTGATCAAAATTAGTACCAGCAATGAGAGGCAGACAGACACTGTTGTGGGGGTGTGACAGTCACTTTTGTAGTAGAGCCATCGATGTACACTCAATCTAATCACAAGGAAACAAGCAAACATCAGACAAACTCAAACTAAGGAACATACCACAAAATAACTGGAATGAATTCTTCAAAAAGGCTGTGGTCATGAAAGACAAAGAAAGGGTAAGGAACTGTGCCAGGTTAAAGGAGACCAAAGGGGAGGGAGCTGGAGTCCCACAAAGGACATTATAGCAACTGACAAAACTGGAGTGTAGACTACAGATTAAAGTAGTATATCCATATTTTCCTGAATTTGGTTAACTATGGTTTTATCAGAGAAAAATACCACTGAAGTATTAAAAGGTAAAAGGGCAAGATGTATGCAACCTGCTGTCACACAATTCAGAAAAATAATGTGTATGTGTACAGAAACAAAACGATAAAGCAAATGTGGCAAACTAAAAGAGTGAATCTAGATAGACATTATTCAAGTGTTCTCTGTACTAGCACCATTTTCGTAAGTTTGAAATAATTTCAAAATAAAGTTTAAAACAAGTCTATTTGACTTTCGAGTTCTATCATTTAAAACAGAAACAAGACGACTAAACGAGGCCTACCTGAAACTACGTTCCTAGAGAATCCTTACAGAGGATGTCTATGAAACATGAAACAGGAACACACGGTTGACCCTCGAACACTGGTCCTCCCACCCCACACACTCGAAAATCCAGGCGTAACTCTTCACTCCCCAAAACTGAACTAATAGTCTACTGTTGACTGGCAGCCTTACCGATAACAAACAGTCGATTAACACATACCTTGTATTCTATATATCATAGACTGTATTCTTACAGTAAAGGAAGCTAGAGAAAAGAAAATGTTATTAAAAAATCATCAAGTGGGGTGCCTGGGTGGCTCAGTCGTTAAGCGTCTGCCTTCGGCTCGGGTCGTGATCCCGGGGTCCTGGGATCGAGCCCCGCATCGGGCTCCCTGCTCCGCGGGAAGCCTGCTTCTCCCTCCCCCGCTCCCCCTGCTTGTGTTCCCTCTCTCGCTGTGTCTCTCTCTGTCAAATAAATCATCAAGTATTGTAGTAGTGTTGTATGGTGACAGATGGTCGCTACACTGTGGTGAGCACAGCAAAAGGCATAGAGAAGTTGAATCACTATGCTATAGACCTGAAACTAATGTAACATCACGTATAAACCATACTCAAATTTAAATTTTTTTTTAAAACGGGGGAAAACGAAAATCATAAGGAAGAGGAAATACATTTACAGTACTGTATTTATTGAAAAAACATGGCGTGGAAGTGGACCTGGGCCATTCAAACCCATGTTGTTCAAGAGTTAACTGTAGTGCCTTCTCCCTTCTGCTGCGTGTTATACTGCCACTCAAACTTTGGGTTTGCAATATAAGAAAAAAACTAAACTTCTTTATATACCCCTCGTTAGAATGATTAATTTGCCAGTTTTTAATTGCCCCCTCAGAAAGTCTGGTAAGGCATGATGCTGCCATGAAATGGACACAAAGTCTGGGGACTAAGCTGACTGATTAAACCAAGGTATGCCCCCCAACAAGCTAAGTGACCCCGTATCAGGTACCAACCAAGTGGAAAGATTCTACAAGAGAATCCTTAAAGAAACAGCAACCTAGGGGCGCCTGGGTGGCTCAGTCGTTAAGCGTCTGCCTTCGGCTCAGGTCATGGTTCTAGGGTCCTGGGATTGAGTCCCGCATCGGGCTCCCTGCTCAGCGGGAAGCCTGCTTCCCCTCTCCCACTCCCCCTGCTTGTGTTCCCTCTCTCGCTGTCTCTCTCTTTCTATCAAATAAATAAAATCTTAAAAAAAAAAACAAACGAAACAGCAACCTAAGCACCTGGGTTGGAAGTCTCCAAAAGTATCAAATGACGTCACCAGAAACTCTACAAGACCCATAATCACTGTAAATTCAGCACTGGGGCTTCAGCCATTTGAAATGTAACTTTAAAGATATGTATGGAAAAGGGATCTGAAGTTCCTTCCCCAACTACTGGAATCTTTATGCCAATTACCCAGAATTACTAGGAGACTGTTTTTTTCATTAAAGGAGATAAGTTTAGAAGAGTAAGGACAGGATTTATCTATTACTATTTTAAAAATTATAATTATTCTGGTGAAATGGTTTCATATCACAAAATTATTCTTTTTTTTCATAAATGAAATTCATTTCTTCTTACAAGTTTTAGGAACAAATACAGGAAAAAATAAAATAAGGCAACTTTACAATCAAAGTCATATAAAAATTCCTACTGCTGAAAGAAAGTTAATTTACAAACAGGATTGTAACTTATAGCTCTATGTTGACTTTCAATGATTTATACATGGTTCTGTAATTATGGGGTAATTTTTAGCACAAGAACTTAGCAGATCAGTTTTAGCAAGCAAAACCATCTCAACAGCTGGAACACTGAAATCTTTAATCCCCATAAAACTATTGGATACAATGATGCTACAAACAAACCCCAAAGGAAGAATTATAGCAAGGCACAGTGTATTTTCAAATAACAAATATGCTTTGCAAAATGATAGTGAAATGTTAGCTGGATATTTTCAGTGGTACATACATGATTACACTTATCTGAAGAAGAAAAAGTCAAGAAAACTGAAACTGTTTTCCACCTGCAACAATACTTTAAACACAACAAAAGGTCTCTCCCCCACCCTTGCATGTCAGCAAAATTTAACCTAATAAATGGGAAATTACCTGAAGTGGTTAACATTCAAGGGTAGAATTAATGCACACGTGTATCCATAGCTTCACGTCATACAAGTCTGTCTGCACCCCACACCATGACAGCCAAGGACAAATGCAGCACCAAGAAACAGCACAGAGCAAAAAGCAGAGCAACAAAGAGCAGAAAAAAGGAAACTTCAGTCATTGAGACAAGTTCATCAGATGAAACACAGGAATTAGACTTAGGATTCTTTTTAAAGAAAAGCTTGAGATATTAACAATAACAACAACAACAAAAAAAGAAAAACAACACAAAAAGAAGGATGTGCAACACACATATATTTGCTCAATGTGCTACTCGAATTATGCGTATTTCTAACTTCAGAGGACAGAGGGTAAGCCCGTAGCTTTGTATGTAAAAGTCGCTTCCGAAGTTCCTCAGATTTTAAAAAAGTGTCACTTAAAATAATGACTATGCAAAGAGAATACTCTTTGTCATGGTATGTGACTTATTTTCTTCCCGCTTTAATATTCATAATCTCAAATTTTTTTACTATTTTCCACTTAATGAAAAAAAGATCTGCAAGTTGTATCACTACATTCAAGTTCCTCAGTTTATCATTCCTACAGTTATTTCATATACTTTCACAAATTAATGATGAACCAAATACAAAGGAGCACCACGCTAGAGCCTTTAGCACTGCACTCTAGAGTTAATTTTATATATTTTAGGAAATAAAAAGAAGGGATCTGCAACCGGAGGTGTAATTTCTTCTGTAATTTCTTATTTATATAAAGTACTCATTGCACAAACTCTTAAGAAAAAGGAAGGTAAAAGCTTTTTAAAAAGGGAAAGACTTAACAAGAGAGTAAATGAAGGGTTAGTAAAATCCAGATTTTAGTACCTGTGCTAAAGTGATTATCAGTGGAATCAAGCCTGACTGAATCTCTGACGAAGACTGTGTGCTCCCCATTGTTAGCATCATTAGAACTACCCATGCTACCGTGGCTCAGCACATCCCCATCACTGCCACCTGTGGCATTCTGAGGAGCTAAAGGTAAGGACAACAGCAGGTCAGTAACTCATGCACTGATCATCTCTGAAACTAAACACGAATGCCTCACAATTCATTTATAGTTGCAGAACATTTCTAAATCTGTGGGGGGGGAAATAATCTGGGACTAATGTAATCTCTATGTTTAGTTGTATATGAAAATATCAACCAGAATTTCATTTATGTTTTCTACTTCATACAATTAAACACTCGCATGCCTATATAAAGCTTATGGTTCAGCAAGAGGGTATCTTTCCAACCACATGTATTACCTGATATTGAGGAGACCTGTGACTTTTGCACGGTCTTTTTAAGCGGCTGCCTAAACTGTGCCAAGCCACGTACCACATTCCGTACCTTCGTCCATAAGAAGATACCACTGCGGGTACTGCTAGGCCACGGGCTCTCCAAAACTACCTACCGGTAAAATAATGGTTAAAAATAATGATTACAAGCAATACTTGATTTTTTAAAGAAATACATATATACACAATACATAACATAACTACAGCTCAAAACTCTAAAAGAAATTTCATGAATAATAAAAGGTACAAAAATATGTCAATCTTAATAAGCAACATAGGTTGTCCAATGTCAATCCCACTTACCTTATTATAATAACCATAAGTAATAGCATTTGGCTTTATCTTAGCAGTTTTCATTTCAAATAAGACTCTCACTGCCAAAACAGGATGACCCCAAAGTCCACAGAGCTGCATGACTACTCGATAGCACACCTAACAAAAAATAACATCAAAGCAGGAGTAGTTAATTAGTCTATGACCTGTAGAAATTTTTTAATTATTCAGTTCTTCTACTCAAAGTCATTAAGCACTATTTTATCCTTTGTTCTGAGTCTTGGTACATTATTTTAAAAACCTATTCATTAATGAAAATACCATCCTTAACTATATCACGTAAGACCTATGTGCATGTGTGCCATTTGTTTCAGCAACTAAGTTTACACAAAGAGAATAACTATTATTCCCCGTAATTTGAGAAGGAATTCATTTTTTAAATCTAATATGATTAAAATAACTCTCTCCCAAATCATGTTCTATATTCTGTGCCAAAGGAATTAAAGACAACATCTCCAGGATGCCTATGTAACAACGATTTTGTAAACCCATGTCTTAGAAAAGTATGAGAAGAAACTTTAGGGGCGCCTGAGTGGCTCATTCGGCTAAGCGTCTTCTTCGGCTTACGGAGTCCTGGGATCAAGCCCCAAGTCAGGCTCCCTGCTCAGCGGGGAGCCTGCTTCTCTCTCTCCCTCTGCCCCTCCCCCTGCTTGTGCTCGCTCTCTCTCTCAAATAAATAAAAAATCTTAAAAAAAAAAAAAAAAAAGAGGGGAGAAAAGATGGCAGAGGAGTAGGGGACCTTATTCCAACCGGTCCCCAGAATTGAGCTGGCTATCTACCAGACCACTCTGAACATCCACGAAATCAGCCTGAGATGTAAGAAGATAGATCTGGATCTCTACAAACAGAGTATCGCGGGCGGTTGGTTTCGAGGTATGAAGCAGGGAGCCGTGATTCCGCAGGCAGATATCAGAGGATAAACACCACTGAGATACCACCTTACACCCAGTTAGAATGGCAAAAATGGACAGGGCAAGAAACAACAAATGTTGGAGAGGTTATGGGGAAAGGGGTTCCTCTTACACTGTTGGTGGGAATGCAAGTTGGTACAGCCACTTTGGAAAACAGAGTGGAGGTGCCTCAAAAAATTAAACACAGAGCTATCCTATGACCCAGCAATTGCACTCCGTATTTACCCCAAAGACACAGATGTAGTGAAAAGAAAGGCCATATGTACCCCAATGTTCATAGCAGCAATGTCCACAATAGCCAAACTGTGGAAAGAGCCGAGATGCCCTTCAACAGATGAATGGATAAAGAAGTTGTGGTCTATATATACAATGGAATATTACTTGGCCATCAGAAAGGATGAATACCCAACTTTTACATCAACATGGATGGGACTGGAGGAGATTATGCTAACTGAAATAAGTCAAGCAGAGAAAGTCAATTATCATATGGTTTCACTTATTTGTGGAACATAAGGAATAGCATGGAGGACATCAGGAAAAGGGAGGGAAAAAATGAAGGGGAGGATATCAGAGGAAGAGACGAACCATGAGAGACTATGGATTCTGAGAAACAAACTGAGGGTTTTAGAGGGAAGGGTGTGTGGGGGGATGGGTTAGCCCGGTGATGGGTATTAAGGAGGGCATGTACTGCATGGAGCACTGCGTGTTATAAGAAAGCAATGAATCGTGGATCACCACATCAAAAACTAATGATGTATTGTATGGTGATTAACATAAGATAGTAAAATAAAATTTAAAAAAATAAATAAAAATTTAAAAAAGTTATGGGAAAAAAAAGAAACTTTAAAATATTATTATTAGCAAAGGCTTTTCTGAGAATATGTGTTTACTGAGGAGGGCTAGATTTGATCACAAGAGGACAAGTGAAGTTAGAAGATGGAGTTAGAATCTCACACATTAGAAGACTATAGTAGAAATCATGGAGAATAAATGGGTATCTCACGGGCTCCCAGCAAAGAGGTGAGCCAGCTAGCAGGAGCAGTGATGGTACGGCCACAGACTCGGTTACAGCTTAGTCTGAGAATAAGGAAATACACAGACAGAAGATACTCTTCTTGGGTCTTGTAAAATGTGCTCTGTTTATAACAGAGTTGGTTAACAAAAAGGTATTTTTTTTTAAGATTTTATTTATTTATCTGAGAGAGAGAATGAGATAGAGAGAGCATGAGAAGGGGGAGGGTCAGAGGGAGAAGCAGACTCCCCGCTGAGCAGGGAGTCCGATGTGGGACTTGATCCCGGGACTCCAGGATCATGACCTGAGCCGAAGGCAGTGGCTTAACCAACTGAGCCACCCAGGCACCCAACAAAAAGGAATTGTAAAGCCAAGTTGCTCTCAACTAAAGGGGAAAGTAAAAAGATTTCAGAAAGGATATTTTAGTCAAGAGAACAGAAGAAATGAAATAGAAAAAGAGACATGAAAAGGCCGAGGATCATAAAGATGAATACTTGGAAGCCAGAAATGGAGAATGTAATTTAGAAACAGGAGGTCAGAAACTGAGAGCAACTCTGTAAGTGACTACATGAATCAGGGACAACTGAAGGAACCAGCTAAGATGTGTGAAGGGATGAAAGAGAATGTGGCACACGAGGGTTCTTCAAATATCTGAAGAGTTGTCACATCAAAGAGGGAGTAAACAGTCTGTACAATTCCAAAAAAGCTCTAGAGAGGTAGGAACTGAGCTCAGCCAGAAACACACTTCCTAGGAACATTAGACTCCATTCAAGCACAGGGAAGATCTCATATGTTACAGACTTGCTACAGAGGATCTCAGTTTTAGGTTCAAGTTGTACTAAAGTATCTTCAAATCCTATCAACCCTTAAGATTCTGTGGGCCATAAAGAAGTAACTCACTTTCTATGTCAAATTGAGATTAATCTGAATTTTCTAAAAGCATTCTAGGCAACGAATTTATTCTGAAGTCTGCAAAGTGCTCCCCAACCTCCCAGTTTTACCTGTACTAAAGAAATAGTAATAATGCCAAAGATGTAATTTTTCAATTGCAGTATTTTGTTGCCTGCAACATATCTTTTGGATATCTGTGGTAGATAAAGGATGTCCACTCACGCTTTGCTACTCCTTCCACTGGGTCTATGTCCCTCCCCCTGAACTGAGAGAGAAGGGTGTCTGAGACTGCATTACCAATAGAATTTGACTAAAGAGACACTGTACTAGTTTCCTGGCTTAAGCCTTAAGAAACTGCCAGTTTCCACTTCCTCTCCCTTGAAACAAAGCCCTAAGCTATCATGGACAAAGCCCAAGTACCACAGAGAGAGGTCCTGAGCCTACATGGAGGAAGAGGGGCCCACCTGAGCCCAGCATTACGCTCCCCCTTGCCAAGGTACCTGGTTGGCATTGGAGTTAAGCTATCTTGGGCCAACCAGACCAGATCAGCTAGCAACGATTATGACCAACTGATTCCAGTTAATGCAATGTGGAGCAGAAAAATCACCCAGAATCCTTCCTGGGTTCTCAGCAAATAAAGGCCAGATTTAATAAAATTGTTGTCGTAAGCCACTAAGTTCTGCGGTGGTTTGTTACTCAGCAATGTACAACAATATCATATGAACAGACTGATAAAAAAAATGTAGGAATAAGTTTGACACAAATATTTCATTTTCATTAAAAATTCAGTTAAGCAGTATTAAAAACAAAATGCATTATGCATTTTAACTTTAGTCTATGTGGCATATGCTATTTCTGGGTCTTTGAAGAGTTTTATTTTAAAATCTAGGTTATTACACCTTTTACATAACATGCAGAACAAAGAGCTGTCAAATTAGAACATTAAGCATATGAATGAGACAGTAGGTTCTAATGAAACAGACCTAAAAATCAAGACCACTTACTTATTAGGCAGTCTTACGTGTGTGTCATTTCATCTAAGTTTCAAATTATTTTCTTTGTAAAATGTAGCTAATATATAAACTGCCTCACAGACTTGCTGGAAATACCAAAGGAAAGAATGTACATGAAAATACTGTGAAAACTTTAATATGCTACTCTCTATATAATCAATAAACAGATAAAATGCACAAAATACACTTAGAAAATAATGCATTCTTAAGTTTTAAAATAAACATTTCTATCTTCCAGTTGTGGAGATGTAATGACTTCAGGAGACTAAAAATCTGTCAAAATAACTTGTTAGAAGTAGGAATACAACAAATTAAGCTCCAAATTTAAGCTTCCTATCACTGTGTTTATTGGGGAAATAGTCTAAAAAATTTTTTTAGCTTACTAGTCATAACTGCTGTATGTTAGAAATGAGAGAATGTAATTCCTTGTACCAAAGACTACCCCTGAACTTTAATACCTAGAGAGGAAAATACTTCTCAGGATTTATGATATGTACTATGAACTTATAACTTATCAAACAAACTTAATCAAGTACTGTGCTTTGAATTTAGAGTACAGTAACATAATTCATACAGCATACTTTCAAACACTTTAAAAATACCTTCACAGAGCATACTTTAAAGCACTTTAAAAATATTTTATGCCTTTCACAAGTTAAAACACATCTTAAAACACATCTCAGATAGAAAACTGTATTAGAACTAATTTTTTAAAACACTAAAATGCATAAGGTATGAAACACTGATTCTGATCAAGTATTTTTAATTTCCAAATAGTTTTATAAACATTGGATGAGAGAAAAAATGTAATCAAATATGAGAATGGATATTTTAGTACTTGTTTTATAATTTTATTTTTATTTTTAAAGCTTTTATAACATACAGTTAATACTTAGAGAAAATCAGTTTTAGTATACCCACAAGCATTATCAAATCTTCATATTATACATGCTATATTCATTTAAGATCTTTTGTAAGAAAAAAATATATAATTATTGCTGAAGCCTATAATGCGCCCCTCTTCAAACCCATTTCTCTTCTATCCCTGTGTTCTTTCCCCTCAGATACCCATTACTCAGTTTTTATTTCAATTTCATTTTAAATTCTAATCTGATTCTAAAGATCATTTATAGTTATTTTAACACCAAAAGTTATTTTTAAGAGGGAAAACTAGCCAAGAAAAAGGCTAAATAAGTGATCCAGTTTCCTCAACCATTAACTGGATAGTATCACTACAGATCTCTTAGGATGGCTCTCAAGCTTAAGGGAGAGTGACTGTAACATCTTTAGCATAGCCAGGTACTATTCTAGCACACTGTACATTAACTGATTTAATCCTCAAGTTAACCTTATAAAGATGGTACCAACTATAATTATCTACATCAGTGAGGCAATGTGTGTAGACATTTCTGAATGCCATGTAGAAGGGGGATTGCTACTGGCATCTAGTGTACAGAAGCCAGAGATGCTGCTAAACATACTACAATGTACAGGACAGGCCCACAATAAATAATTATGTGGGCCAAAATGCCAATAGTGCCAAGGTTGAGAAGTCTGGATCTACATTTTCAGATACATAATCTGAGACACAGGCAGGTTATATAACTCACCCTAGAATAAAGGGCCTAAGTGGAGAGCCACTTACTAATAGCCTATTCCCCATTTGCTTCATAATAAAGTTATACTAAGAATAAAATGAAGTAGGGGCACCGGCGTGGTTCAGTTGGTTAAGCATCCAACTCCTGATTTCAGCTCAGGTCAAATCTTACAGTTGTGAGATGGAGCTGGGTGTGGAGCCTGCTTAAGATTCCCTCTCTCCCTCTCTGTCTGCCCCTCCCCACTCTCTCCCTCTCTTAAAAAATAAATAAAAAGAATAAAATGAACTCAATATTATTTTCTATTTATCAAGTGCAAACTATCTGACCTAAGGCAGTCTCTGCTTCATTCCAACGCAGTAATTTTTAAATAAATATATTTAAAAACAAACCGTATTAGCTCCATGGAATAGAGTAATATTTAACCTTTCCTGCTTAATGAAAATACTTGAGGACACTTTAAAGCAACTGAGACCTAAATTCCCTTAAAAATACAAAAATAAAATTTATCCTAGCAATGATAATTTGTTATACTTGCCTCATCTAGTGGATCCACATCTGTTTTCCTCATCTTAATGAGTACATCATATGCCTGCTGAAGTGCTCTGACCTTAGGGTGAGAAACTCTAACATAGGCTGGGAGACAAATAAACCATAAGCTGTAACAATGACTGAAGAGACACTTGGCCCATTGTGGTGGATTTGTGTAACATCTCTTCGCCAACTTATGAGCTGTTTTTATCTCCTAGAAAGAGAATAAATAAAACATTATGGTATTTGGGACACTTGGCTAGCTCAGTTGGTAGAGCATGCAACTCTTGATCTCTGGTTCGAGAGTTCAAGCCCCACACTGGGAGTAGAGATTACTTACAAAAAGAAAATTAAGGAAAAAAACAGTATGGTATTTATTAAAATCCATTAGGGTGGGGATAAAAGTGAGAAGGAAAAGAGAGGAATGTAATGTAAAATTTGACTCTAAATTAAGCATTTCACAGTTTTACTTTCATGACTGGCTTCCTACTTAGTGCCATGTGATGCCCTCAACATTCACCTACAGAAGCACTTTATCCTGCTCTGTAACTTTACTGGCAAGCACATGTTTCCTAATAGACTAGAAATCCCTTAGAAGTGGTGATCAGGGGCGCCTGGGTGGCTCAGTCATTAAGCGTCTGCCTTCGGCTCAGGTCATGATCCCGGGGTCCTGGGATCGAGCCCCACATCAGGCTCCCTGCTTGGCGCGAGGCCTGCTTTTCCCTCTCCCACTCCCCCTGCTTGTATTCCCTCTCTCGCTGTGTCTCTCTCTGTCAAATAAATAAATAAAATCTTAAAAAAAAAATAAAAAAACTAAAAAAAAAAACTTCCTTAAAAAAAAAAAGAAGTGGGGATCATTCGTATTTATATAATATGATGGCTAATTAGTTACCCTTCACATAGAAGGCACTCATATGCTTGATGAATAAAAGGGTTTCAACCATTTAGAGCTTGTCAGTCCTTCAACGGCATTCTTGAAAAGTGATCGTCTTTCCACCTTTCTCCCTGCTGAAAATGTTTAAGATACCATAGGTATTTCCTGCCAAGATGTCCACTCTACCCTCCCTCACCACAGTCTTTAATTATTTCACTGACTGACTCCTTAAAAAGACATATGCCACTGTAGGCAACATAGTCTGATAAAGATCACAGACTTTCTTACCCAACAGACCGACAGTCACGTTTTCTACTTCCGATTTTCATTCTGATTTAGGTGGAAAAGAGTACATATCAAAACCACCTGCTGAGCTTTAATCAAACTATATATATACTCCCTTGGGGTACCTGGGTGGTTCAGTTGGTTGAGCACCCAGCTCAGGTCATGATGTCATCTGGGTTGTGAAATCAAGCCCCATGTCGGGCTCTGTGCTCAGCACAGGACCTGCTTGAGATTCTCCCTCTCCCTCTGCCCCTCCCGTGCGCACATGCGTGCTCTCTCAGATAAATAACTCTTAAAAAAAAAAAAAAACAACAAACTATATATACTCCCAGAAACCACAGAACCTTCCAGATATGTCAGACTACCATGGTGTACCTTGCACTAAAGATCCCTCTGCTGGGATGTGTTTTAAATAAAAATGTCCTGGCCCATTATGTTTTCTTATGAGCTCTATTTCCATTAGACTCAGAAGATATATTTGAAAATACAGTCCCTTGTTTTTCTAAGCTAGCCTGGGGGACAAAAATTCTGGTGTATGTAAGATGTAAAGATTTAGTAACCAAATTCTCCCATTATAAAAACTGGCTTTTATTAAGCTGGTAACAGCAAATACATATATGCTAATTTCCCTTCAGACATTGAGAGAAACGTGTACTATACGAAATTAAGGAACACTTCAGGTTACCTCTAGGTTTTGGGGGACTGTACACAAACTGTTAACACCTGAACTAAAAACTTCATTCTGAAATTTTCCATGTTTTATAGACCACAAATACATCAACAATATATGTACAAAAGGATGTTTCATTTTAACACACACCTAACCACAGACCAACTCTTTATACCTAAATCAGACATAATATTAAAAAGATGTCTAACTTGTCCTAAATTAACTCCCTTTAAATGTAATATTTGGCATAAAGTATATTTACATTAACTGTGAGAGATATGAAAATCGAAATCACAAAGAGATACCACTTCACACACACAAGGATGACTATCATCAAAAAGACAGATCATCACAAGAATTGACAGGGACATGGTACAACTGGAACCTTCATCCACTGCTGGCAGGAATTTAAAATGGTATACCTATTTTGGAAAACAGTCTTGACAGTTCCTCCAAAGGTTAAACATAGAGATACCATATGACACAGCAATTCTACTTCTAGGCATTTACCCAAGAGAAATGAAAACACACATCCACACAAACACTTGCACACAAATGTTCACAACAGCACTATGCATAATAGCCAAAAGGTAGGAACCACTCACATGTACATGAATGAATAAATAAAATATGGTATATATCCATACAATGGAATATTATTCAGCAATAAAAATAAATGAAGTATTGGCACATGCTGCAACATGGATGAACTTAAAAACATTATGCTGTGTGAAAGGAGCCAGTCACAAAAGGCCATTTATTGTATAATTCCATTTATGGAGTATTTATTATGAAACTCCCAGAACAGGCGAAACCAGAGAGACAGAAAAGAGATTAGTGGTTGCCTACGGCTGTGGGGGATGGATGGGAGGGTTAACAGGTAAGAGGTGCAGGCTTTCTTTTTGGGGTAATGAAAATGTTCTAAAATTGACTGTGGTGGTGGTTGCACAACCCTGTGAATATACTAAAAGCACTGAGTATACTTTAAATGGGTGAATTGTATGGTATAGGAATTGTATCTCAATAAAGTTGTTTTTAAAAAAGTGTATTTGGTTCCCCAGGATTCTCTTACAACATAAACACAAGCATTCAAAAACTTCAGCCTCAATATTATAATAGAGTTGTAAGACATCTAGTTTACTTAATAACCATAGAGCATCTTCAAATGGTTGCCATGGGTGATAATACTAAACTATGAGCTGCATATCACATATACATCTTTTACATTTTAAATTAACATGTATTAGATAAAGAATATCTGACCTGTTTAGTTCTCTTAGCCATGAGGGCTGGACTGTTTGCAATGCTATTCCCAGTAGGGTGTCTACTAAAACAAAGTTTCAACTCCTGTGGTCTGTCAAAAAGCTTAAGGTCCAGTCTTGGAAAGTATTTGTAACTAAAATAAAAAGCAAAAATAGAACTGCTGATTTAAAATTCATTAACTCTTCATATTATTCCAGAATTTAGGTGAATATTTCTAAATCTTAAATAGTACCCAATATTATTCCCCAAAATCTGGATATAGAAAAATAATGTTTTTCAAAACTGTAAGATGACATAGTTACAAGATACACAGACTACCTACATGGAAACTTTGGCTTCCTCCCCACCCTTTAAGTTATTTTCACCCAATCCCTGGAAAACAGAAAATCCTGGTATCTTACTTAATAGAGGAATTAGTAACTTTCAACAGAAACCATGTGTTCAATAATAATTTATATTAAAAAGTAACATTTAGTATACTTTGTAATTTTGTTTTTCTTCATAAAAGTACCTTGCAGTGGTATTTAAGAGGAAAAAAAATAAATCCGTAAGATTTTTATTTTAGGGATATATCATAATTTCACCATTCTTTATTGTTGGACATTATTAGGTTATTTCTGAATTTTTGCAATTAAAGATCTGTGTATTTATATCTTCGTGAAACTTTTGCTTAATGTCTTAGGGTAACGCCCAATAATAGAGTTTGCTATGGTCAATGTTTATCAAGAGCATGAAAATTATTATAGTCACTATCAAATTATTTCAAGAAAGGTTACACTTACATACACTCTATATAGTAGCATAACCTATTTTCAATCTGAAAGATTAAAAATGCTTCGACTCACCATTTTGGTTTGCATTTCTTTGAATACTAGAAAAATTTAATATATTTTCATATTATTAATTATTGGGATTTCTTCTTGGAAACTGCCTACTTACTGCCTTTGGCCAATTTTCTTCTGGGAGATATTGCCTTTCCCTATTTGATTTACCTTACACATGGATTCCAGTGTATAGAGATTAAACCAAAGTAAAAAAAAAAAACTATAAAATGTAATCAAAATAGCACTTAATTAAGCCACTAAATTTCAGTATATACTCTTCATTCTTATGCAATCTAGGTGAGATAATATATTAATTCCATATTTTTGGAAGATAATTATTTTATACCCCCTTTGCCTCAGATATTCTTTTAGGAATGCAGCCTAAAAAAAAAAAACTATATGTATATACACAAGGATATAGATAGCAAAGAACTGAAAAAAAAAAATCCACAAGAGACTAGTTAAACAAATCACAATAAATGCATGCAATATGTTCATTCAAAATGATTTGGCACAACAATATTTGTTAGCATGGAAAAATGTCCAGACCACTAAAGGCAGACACAGGTTACAAAGAGTATGTACAATATGAGCTCATATTTGTTTTAATATAGTAAATGCAAATTTATGCACAAAAACAGGAAAGATAAACATACAGTTGTTAACAGACATTAAATATTGGTGCTTAGATGATGTGCTACTTTTCTTTTTTGGTTTGATTTTCTAAGTTTGTTAAACTGTGTATTATCATAATTATAACAACAAGTAATAATCAAGTACATTTTAATTTCTTAAAAGGTTCCCATCCAAATTCTATTCTCCAAGTTTATTTTTTTTATTATTTTTATTTTATTTTAAATCCCAGTGTAGTTAACATACAGTGTTGTATTAGGTTCAGGTATACAATATATTCAACACTTCCATACATCACCTAGTGCTCATCACGGACAAGTGCACTCCTTAATCCTCATCACCTATTTTAATAAATGATTCCTGGCGTTCTACTTTTAAGTTTTCCCTGGTATCTTACTAATGAGTAAGAATTTCAGTCTTTACATTGACAACAAGACCCCCAAACATAGGAGAAATCGCACAAAAGTAAGCTTATTCTTCTCCAGAAGTGAAATTTTTAAAGATTAAAATATGATTAAATGTTTAGGTGAACAGTGATCAACATTTGGCTTCCCTTCCAAAAAGGCTGTCCAATTTTTAAATTATAATATCTGGTAACATCTTTGTATAATATTCATCTTCATTAGTTCACCGAATTAACTTTGAAAATGACCTTCACAAATGACTAACATACATATCTACTAATAATCACAAAAGATCAAAATAAATTATTAAAGCTGAATGCAAACAGCAATTTTTAAAAATTCCTGCTACCTGTACTTTGGTGACAGATCCTTTCCATCATCAGGAGATGGCTCTGGTGGCATTACGAATACAGTGTGCTCACTTTTCTGTGAATCATCTAGCTCTATCAATTTGGTATCTTCGGCTGAATCACAATCAACCTGAAAATAATTATTTTCTCCAATTAATCTGCATACAGGCAATATCTAGTTCTGAAATTTTAAAACTTAAGAAAAAATACCTTATCCGTTTTCTCTGTGCCTTTATCAGGAAACAACTAGAAACGAAGAAAAGAATTCTTGGTGAAAATGTCTACTGTGAATTTATTAGAGATGATCTTAAATTCTTATTTTAAAAACTATCCCTTTTTAATACTGGACAGACAGGAACACTTCACATATATTTTGGGGGCCCTACACTGTCAGGTTAACATATAATATTTTTCTTATGGCTATTAGGAGAGAAACAATTTATTTTAAATAGGTTTTTCATAAATGCTTCACAAGCAAAAAATGGCCAGTCACGAGGGGAATCTGGCTTCTCAAATCAGAAATCTCATTATTATTAAAACCCTGCATTAGAAATTGATACTATCTAAGCTTCCCTCTAACTGGATGATGTCAGACTATCAATTTTATAAGTAACAAAAACATTGAATAGTTTTAATCTTATGCCCGGAGTTCTAGATCACATTGGTAGAATGGGAGAAAATCATTCAAGTCCTCTAAGGAGACTACAAAAATTATGTCATAATATTCTACCTTTTTTAGATACAATCTCAAATTTTACATACTATGGCTTACTTATTAAACAAATCAGCCCCAAAATTCACTCAGCAAAAATAAAAAACTCTATTAAAAATGAGGGGAGGGGCGCCTGGGTGGGTCAGTCATTAAGCGTCTGCCTTCGGCTCAGGTCATGATCCCAGGGTCCTGGGATCGAGCCCCGCATCGGGCTCCCTGCTCAGCTGGGAGTCTGCTTCTCCCTCTCCCACTCTCCCTGCTTGTGTTCCCTCTCTCGCTGTGTCTCTCTCTGTCAAATAAATAAAATCTTTTAAAAAAATTTTAAAAAAGAGGGAAAAAAAATGTTGAGTCATCACTGTGAAGAATCAACTTAAACTTCCTTACAATGGGTAAGTAAAACTCTGATATTTAACATATTTCCAAATATGCTTCATTAAAACAAAAAATATATATTTGGCAAAAGTATTTGGAAAGACATTAAAACAAAAGAACAAAATGGCATATATTGACTATCTTGCAAAAACATACAATGTTTAAAATGTGTAATTGAATAAAGAAAAACTAATAGAAGAAAAAAAACAAAACACAAGACTGCATTACCCATAAAACGAAACCCTTCTTAATGAACTACTAAATCTAAGTGAGATTCAAGAAAAATTAGCTATGTATGGTGGAAACTAGAATCACAAAGGAAAATTATTCTTATATTAAGCCTAGAATTAGACACTTGCACACACGCACACCCCTATACTGTCTCCCTCAGATCAGCTGGACTAATCATAACGATGATTATACAGGCAGCCAAACTGTTAAAGTTTTTCTTTAACACTTACATACAGGACAAACTTTTACCTTTTCTATGCAGTCATCAAAAAATGCCAATCCAGTATCTTTATCACTTACAAAACTACATTCTTCAATGAAACGAATAAAAATCTGTGTTTTGGATAAATGAGTGTAGAATTTTGTATAGGCACGATCTCGACTTTTTAAAAATCCTGAAGAAAACAAAATTACAATTAAATTCAAAACAAAGTAGAACTAGATGTTATATAAAATATTATCTTAAACCTGTACATATCTATATTATATTCTCTTTACATATATCTACATTTATAGAAGCTTTTAGTAACTATATTCTAATAACCCATCACTTCTTCTGCCTGATTCAACCATAAAAAACTTAACTTATACCATTAACCTTTTCGCTGAAATCTGAACCTCCTATAAGGAACCTCTAGCCCTAAAATTCTCAAGTAGAAATTTCTCTTTTATACTCTGCATAGTCTTAAGTAAGAAGGGTGTCCTTCCTCTGCAATGCCACTAGACAATTCCTGTATTGGCTTGTAAAAATCTCTGCTCAGCAACAGTTCAAGCATCTTGATTATCCCACCCTTTCCCCTGCTAACTGTAGTCATCTACTGACTTCAGGGACACTCTCTCCTTCACTGAAGACTAGGACACGTAATTCCAAGTCTTCTCCTTTCCAACTCCTACCATTATCGTTCTTCAACATCCATAAGCGAAAACCATCCAACACTTTAACGAGTTTTTAAGGCCTTAAATTTCAATGATCTATGGTCCATCCCACCTCAGTCACCAACTTCTACACAGTCACACCCTCCCTGGCCCTTTCTTGTTGGCATTCAAAACAATTCTGCCTCCCAAATCTAATTTACATATATATTACTTTCTGCCCATTACCCTTGTCTGATTTGTATTTAAGTACTCCTACCAGGCATGGGGCGGGGGGGGGGGGGGGGGGGGATGCTCTTTGAAATCTATAATCATTCATATCCTTTTACTTTCTACCTAACCCTCCTGTCTTCACTTCTGTCCTTATCCAATTTTGATTCCATGTCCAAATCCATCATTTCAATTACTTTCTTGTCAACACTCTGAATTCTTATGTCCTTTTGTCTTTTTTGTCAAACTCACCCAGTAAAACTTAGCCTTGGAGGAATGTATTGCCTGCTTTCTCTGGATCTACACCAGTGTGGCTGAGCACAACTCAAAAAGGGAAAAAAAACAATTCCACAACTAGGCTGATCAGAACACTTACACCTTCATCCCTGACTAGCAACCCTACTAAATTTCTGGAATCAACTTAATTTCCCTTTACCCATGTTTTCACAACTATTTCCAATTTTTTAATTCTCTCCTATCATGTTCCCTCCCCCATTTCTAAATGATCACACCTTATATTGCAGAGAAAATGAAAATCATTAAGAGAATTACCATCATTATCTCACTACAAAAATCTATGACTTTCCGCAGCTATCAGGTACTCCTTCCGTCTTTCTACAATGGCTGTGTCCCTCTTATCTAAGGCCAAGCCCACCACATAAGCCTGAGACTGCAGCCCTTTTAGTGTTCTCAGGGCAATTTTCCCTCTCTATTAGCTACTTATCAGCACACTCAAGTCTCTCTCATTTTAAAAATCTTTCCTTAAAAAATAACCAGATCCTTCCCCTTTCTGCTGTTTCCTTTCTCAATGAAGGGCATGACAATCCATCCACTTGGTTGACAAAGACAAAAATTTCAAAGCTGTTCTTGACATCTCCATCTTATATCCCATATCAATCACCAAGTTGTATTCAATCTACCTCCTAAAAAACATCACTCTTCTACTCATACTACCGTCAATTAAACCAGGTCACTTCCATGATCACTTGGACCAATGCAATAACCAACTAACTAGCAGATCCAGACTCTGGATGCCTCCAGTTCAATCTCTGCACAGAAGGCAAAGAAAAAAAATTTTTAATACTGATCTTTTAAAAATGCAAATCTGATCCTATTACCTACTTAAATATTCTTCACTGGCTTCTAATTACTCTTAAAGACAGAAACCCTTCACTGGTCCTAAAAGATCCTACATGATTTGGCTCACACCCACCATTTTCAAGCATGGTTTTTGAGCCACTTTTCCCTCCAGCCTTTCTTTCTTTGATGCTTCAGGGCATTCCACAAGCTGTGGTCCTCACTCCATCCCTTGAGATACTAATTAGCTGAGAAATGCTTAAACAAAATAGAAATAAATTATTCTTCACAAGTAATAACAAAAAGCCTTGTTTTTCTTCTCCTAATGGATCTAGGTGATGATCAGCAAAGGCTGCTAAAATAATTAAATGAGGGCGCCTGGGTGGCTCAGTTGGTTAAGCGACTGCCTTCGGCTCAGGTCATGATCCCGGGGTCCTGGGATCAAGCCCCACATCCGGCTCCCTGCTCAGCTGGGAGCCTGCTTCTCTCTCTCCCTCTGCCTGCCACTCCCTTTGCTTGTGTGCATGCACTCTCTCTCTGTGTCAAATAAATAAATAAAATCTTTAAAAATAATAAAATAAAATAAAATAAAGTAAAATAATTAAATGAAAGGCTGATGGGGAAACTAATGAATGAATGTGCTAACAACACTTAAAACACAGTGATCAATCCTAGGAGCACTAAAAGTGGGACAGCCAGACATGTATGCGGGTTGCAATAGGAAATAGTGAACACCATGTGTTTTTGGCACTATTTGCCAAGAAAACTGAACCTGAATCTCATCAGCCTCTAGAATAGTACTATTTATAATTCAGTAACCACTACCCACATGTGACAATTTAGCACCTGAAATGTGACTGGTCCAAACTGAGATGTGCTGTAAATATAAAATACATGCTGATTTCAAAGCCTTAGTATGTAAAATATTTCATTAAAATTTTAAAAATTTAATTACATGTTGAAATACCATTTGGGATATTTTAAGTCACAAAAATATATTATGAAAATTAATTTCCCCTATTGCTTTTTTTTTAACTATAGCTACCAGAAAATTTTAAATTATATGTGCGACTCACATTACATCTCTATTGGACCATATGTCTCTTAATTCAACCACAAGTTTACAGGAAATACAGATGATGAAAGAAATGTTATATAGCACCATGGGAACACGATCAGCCAAAAGCACATACCATACACATCTAGGAAATTCTAAAGGATAATTCAAAGTTTATGGGTGAAATGATGTCCTATTTGGAATTTGGAAAGAAAGGGGGGGAAGGATGAAACAAAAATGGCAAAATGTTTATTACTACTACTGCTGAAGTTGAAAGATGCTATATGAGAGTACATTATTCTATTTTCATACATGTTCGGAAAGTACCCCCTAATAAAAAGTTAATCCAAAACCCACAGGTAATTCCTATTCATTTTTCAGGCCCAAGCTTAATTGTTACTTCTTCAGGGAACCTTTCCCTGACCTAGCACTCTCACCATAGCCAATACATTCCTTTACAATACATTTAGTAAAATACACTTAGTATTTGTGTTACTGTCTAATATCTGTAGCCCTCACTACACTAAATACTTTCTGTTAACAACAAAAATCTTAGGCCTCAGATACTAAGTATCTTTCTAAATTCCATTAGTAATGCCACTCTCCCACTGAGGAAGAGAGAGAATATATATGAATTAGTGACCCACTACTGCCTATTAGAAAAACTGCATTATTTTTAGTCTGGCACTTAAGACTACCCATAATCTGAGTTCTAATCTTATTTTCAGCCTTATTTTTCACAAAACCACTAAAGCTCTTCACTGTGGTCAAACTGTACCAAACATGCTGTTATGGGCTGAAATCCATAATTCTTATATTGCCCCCCCCCCCATTCTTATGTTGAAGTCCTAACCCTCAGTATTTTAAAGATTTTATTTATTTATTTGAGAGAGAGAGAATGAGAGACAGAGAGCATCAGAGGGAGGAGGGTCAGAGGGAGAAGCAGACTCCCTGCTCAGCGGGAAGCCTGCTTCTCCCTCTCCCACTCCCCCTGCTTGTGTTCCTTCTCTCACTGTGTCTCTCTCTGTCAAATAAATAAATAAAATCTTTAAAAAAATAAAGAAAGAAAGAAAGAAGTAATTAAGTCAAAATGAAGTAATTACGGTGGGCTCTAATCCAATGATTAATGTACTTATAAGAAGTAGAAATCTAGGGGCACCTGGGTGGCTCAGTTGGTTAAGTGACCAACTCTTATTTCATCTCAGGTCATGATCTCAGGGTCATGGGATTGGGCCCCGAGTCAGGCTCTGTGCTCAGCAGGGAGTCTGCTTGAGATTCTCTCCCTCCTTCTGCCCTTCCCCACACACCCCATGCTCTCTCTCTCCTTCTAATAACTCTTAAAAAAAAAAAAAAAAAAAAAAAAGGGAAAACTGGAAAAAAATTCACCCAAAAGGAAAAGAATGTGAAGACACAGGGAACCGCCCCTCTTCCCAAATGAAGGAGAGAAGCCAAAGAGGAAACTAATCCTGCCAACACGTTGATCTTAGACTTCTAGCCTCTAGAATTGTGAGAAAATAAACTTCTGTTGTGTAAGCCACCCAAGCTATGGCACTTAGTTACCATAGCCATGACAAACTAATACACATGCCTTACACATTTGTTCTTGAGGTTTCTTCCATTCTGTTATTACCACTAATGGTAACAGCTGTTACCATGAGTACTGTAATTTTACTAGTTACTTCACATACATTTAATCTTCACAACCACTCATAAAGTAGGTATCATCCCCATTTTATTAATAAGAAAAGAGAACCTCAGAAAGGCTTGGTAAATAGCAAAGGAGAAATTCTATTCAGACTTGGCTTTTATTTATTTATTAAATATTTTATTTATCTATTTGACAGAGAGAGACACAGCGAGAGGGAACACAAGCAGGGGGAGTGGGAGAGGGAGAAGCAGGCTTCCCGGGGAGCAAGGAGCCCGATGCGGGGCTCAATCCCAGGACCCTGGGATCATGACCTGAGCTGAAGGCAGACACCCAACGACTAAGCCACCCAGGCACCCCCAGACTTGGCTTTTAATGCATATTGGTTTTGTTTTTTAAAGATTTCATGAGAGAGGGGAGGGGCAGAGAGAGAAGCAGACTCCCTGCTGAGGAGGGAGCCCACGACAAAGGGCTAATCCCAGGACCCTGAGATCATGACCTGAGCCGAAGGCAGACACTTAACCAACTGAACCACCCAGGCACCCCTAATGCATATTGTTTTTTAGAAAGCCTTTCCTGATCATCTCCATTTATCTAAATTCTACCCACTCTTCAAAGTCATGCTCTTTTTCCATGAAGTCTTCTGAAATATTCATTTGGAAAAATGCTCCCTTTTTCTAAATTTGGGAACTTCTCAATGAATTATTGTGTAAAATCTGTTTTCTTGAGTACACGTTCTATTTTAAAAAGCATTTTAGATTTATTTTCCATTTACTATCCCATAGAGCTAGATCTTAACACTTCTTTATATCCCTATCTAATAACTAGTCAGACTTGTAAGTGGTGACTAAATATTTAAGAGATAGGTTATCCTGAAGTTGAGATGATAAAAGTCAAAAGGATTATTAGAAAAGTATAGATTTTTTTTTTAGTAACTAATGGGTAAAAATACAGAAACATAAAATAATTTTCATATAAATATTACTGTATTTGTAAGGTTGCTACTACATATAAGAACAGCTGAGTAAAAACAAAAGTCTTTGTAATTCCCTAAAATATACAAGTATCAAAAAGATGAGTATAGTGTTTTCCCTGAAACAAAGCTATGTTTTTCAAAAATTCTAAAAACTGGTGGCCTTATTCCAAAAACTAACTGTTAGGGAATATTGTAAAGCCAAGAATGTATAAATCGAAGAATTATGCAAAACTGAGGAACATCTAAAAGCAAATCACCAGGTATGTTCTACTAAGATTACTATCCAGTAAATATAGGCAACATCTTTGACTTTTCGTTATTAAATATCTCCAGTTTCGGATTTTTCAGGGAAAAATGGAGTATAAAAATTAAAAGGAATTCTTCATAGAGCTAGATCACAAATACACAAAAGTTCATTGTATTTTAATATACGTTTCTAAGAACTCACATAGTGAATATTTTGGGGGAAGCAGTACCAAATAGGAAATATTTTTCATTTCAATGAAAAGTAACTTTATTTTCAATGCCACTCACCCTGTCGGTCAAACAATGAATCAACAGCTGTGGCTTTATTTGAAGGAGCCTCTGTGATTGGTTTGAGATATGTTCTATATCCTTTTAAAATAGATGCCATAAAACGCAAAAATGCCTCTTGAATTTCCATCTCCAGTTGTGTTGTCTTCTTTTGCCAGGAGAAATCTGCTTCAATTGGCGTCATCTCAATCGCCGAACCTTCTTGAGTTTTTCGGTGAACTGACAAATGAAGAGAAAATGGCATTAATATATAGTATTAGACAAGTAACGATTGAACAATTAAGAAAGTTGTCAAAATAAAACGCATGACTTTCTGAAATTCCTCTTCATTAATGTAAAGGGATCACTGGCAGGAGCTAACAGGGAGGCTCAAGCAGACAGGACTCAAAGAACATACTCAAAAAAATCATAAACTACAATATTAATGTTTTAGTACTGAAATTTTGTTTTGATATGAGATTCCTTCTAAGCAGAGCAAAATGTTTAAATTTAAGAATTTTCTTATATTCTTTCATTAAAAATATTCCTTTCTCCGCACATTTACCTGAAGATAGCTGGGGATACAACTTCTTTAAGGTACTAAGCAGATTTTTGCATGGCTTTTTGGGAAGCTGCTTCCAGTTCATGTTCTTCTTTTCATCTGATCTATTAAATAAAAACATAACTAGTACAATCTGTTATAATCTCTTTTTACTTAGCAAAATTTTTACATCAAACTAAAAAAGAAAGTGGAAAAGGTATTTTTGGTCAAATCACAATTGACACGGACAGTCTGAATAAATGGTTTTCAAGGAAGTTCTCTTTACATTTCAAACAACCTCAGTCAAATCTGGTCATCTCACTCTAATGCTCTAACACAGATTTTCAAGGCTGGAGCTATGAATTCAACACCGAAGTCTTGCTTCAAAAGTTACATTTTAGAATTACAGTATTTTAAGTGACAAACTTAACTGATAACTTCAAACTACCTATTAGAAGTAAATCTCAATAAATATCAGAGAGTAATATGTAAAGCATATTCTGACTATAAATCAAATAGCATTTAAGGAAAAAAAAACTTGGAAGTTCAAAAGAATACTTCTAAGTAATGAATGAGTCAAAATATTTTAATAGAAATAGGAAACATTTAAGACTCGACAAAGATGGTGTGCCTGGGTGGCTCATTCGGTTGAGAGACTGACTCTTGATTTTGGCTCAGGTCATGATCTCAGGGTCCTGAGATAGAGCCCCCACATCAGGATCCATGCTCAGCATGGAGTCTTCTTGAGAGTCTCCCTCCCTCTCTCTCTGCCCCTCCTCCTCATGCTCTCTCAATCTTTCTAAAATAAATAAATAAATCTTTAAAAAAGAAAAACGAAACCTCTACAAAGATGAAAGCCACATGCGCCACAGCTAATGCTATACACATCATCAAGCCAATATCATTTATGAACATCAATGCAGACATTTTAAGATTTTTAGAAAATTTAATCTGCTAGGATATAAAAAAATGTATTTCAGGAATGTAAAGATTATTCACTATTAATTGATTTTATAATGTTATTTACCACACAGAAAACCGGAGAAACAATCCTCATCTCAATAGTTGTACAAAAGTATAAAATTCAACACCTATTTAAGAGTTATTATTTTTAAATCATTATGTAGAAGTAGAAGGAAAGTTCCTTATTATTAAGCAATCAAAACCCTCGAGTAGAGCTAACACACCTTTTCTATAAAAGGTCAGATATTATGTTTTAAGGACCATACAGCCTCTGTCACAGCTTGTCAAATATACCATTATAGTATGAAAGCAGCCTCACAGAATATGTAAATAAATGATTTTTGTAATTTTATCTCCAAAAATAGGCCATGGGTCAGATGTCAATTCTTGCTTAAAGCAAAAGTCATACTAAATGATAGAGTGCTCAAAGCATTCCCTTTAAAATTAGGAGTAAGACAAGGGGCGCCTGGGTGGCTCAGTCTGTTAAGCGTCTGCCTTCAGCTCAGGTCATGATCCCAGGGTCCTGGGATCGAGTCCCATGTCAGGCTCCTTGCTCAGTGGAGAGCCCCTGCTTGTGCTCTCTCTCTCTCTCTCTGACAAATAAATAAATAAAATCTTTAAAAATATATAAATAAATAAATAAAATTAGGAGTAAGACAAGATACCAGCTATGACTACACTGTTCAACACTGCTGGAATCCTAGCCAGAGAATTAAGGTAAGAATTTATTTTTTATTTTTTATTTTTTTTAAAGATTATTTATTTATTTGACAGAGAGAGACACAGCGAGAGAGGGATCACAAGCAGGAGGAGTGGGAGAGGGAGAAGCAGGCCCCCAGCTGAGCAGGGAGCCCAATACGGGGCTCGATCCCAGGACTCCGGGATCATGACCTGAGCTGAAGGCAGATGCTTAACAACTGAGCCACCCAGGCGCCCCTAAGGTAAGAATTTAAAAATATATAAGGATTGGGGTGCCTGGGTGGCTCGGTTGGGTGCCTGCCTTTGGCTCAGGTCATGATTCCGGGATCCTGGGATCGAGCCCCACACCGGGCTCTCTGCTCAGCAGGGAGCCTGCTTCTCCCTCTCCCACTCCCCCTGCTTCTGCTCTCTCTCTGTCAAATGAATAAATTTTAAAAATCCTTAACAAAATAAAATAAAATAAAAATATATAAGGATTGTACATGATGTGATTGTTTATAGCCAGAAAACTGAAGAGAATTTACAGACAAAATAGAATTCAATTAAGTTGCAGTGCAGGAGATACTACATGAAAATCAACAGCATTTCTATACTGCAGCAACAAATAGAAAATGTAATTTAAAATATAATTACAGTACAGTAAAAGCCACAGAGCACTCAGGAATAAATAAGTCTAAAAAAAGATGTTCATGGTCTTTATGAAGAAAACTGCAAAGTTTATTGAAAAAAAAAAATGTAGGGGTGCCTGGGTGGCTCAGTCGGTAAAGCAGCTGCCTTTGGCTCCCAGAGTCCTGGGATCGAGCCCCGCATCGGGCTCCCTGCTCAGCGGGAAGCCTGCTTCTCCCTCTCCCACTCCTCCTGCTTGTGTTCCCTGTCTCGCTGTGTCTCTCTGTCAAATAAATAAATAAAATCTTTAAAAAAAAGAAAAAAGAAAAAAATGTAAAAAGATCTATGAAGTAAAATACTACATACATGGGTAAGGAGACTGTAACAAAAAGAAGTCATTTGCCCCCAAATTAATCTATAAATTCAATAGAATTCTAACCAAAATCACAGCATAATTTTGCATGGAACTTAACAATATATTAAAATTTATACAGAAAAGCAAAGGACCAAATATAGTCAAAACAATTTTAAAGAACAAGGAAAAAGAAAGGGACCTGCCATCTCACAACTTTTTTTTTTTTTTTAAGATTTTATTTATTTATTCGACAGAGACAGAGAGCGAGCAAAGTAGGCAGAGAGGCAGGGAGAGGGATAAGCAGGCTCCGCACTGAGCAGGGAGCCCAATACGGGGCTCGATCCCAGAACCCTGAGATCATGACCCAAGCCGAAGGCAGATGCTTAACAACTGAGCCACCCAGGCGCTCCATCCCACAACTTTTTTTAACATTGCTGAGATATAATTCACACATAATTCACCCATCTGAAACGTGCAACTTGATGTTTTTTTAGCATATTCATAGGGTTGTGTAACAACCCACAAATTTTAAAATATTTCCATCACCTAAAAAGAAACCCTGCACCCCCCACCTCAGTCATTAACTTCTAATTCCCCCATCTCCCTATTCCAACGCAATCACTAACCTACTTTCTCTGTCTACAGATCTGCCTTGGACATTTAGTATAAATGAGAACATATAAGCTCTTTTAGCACAATGTTTTCAAGGTTCATTCATGTTTTAGACAACCTAATTTTTTAAATATATTTTATTTATTTATTTGACAGAGAGAGAGAGAGCAAAGCAGGGGGAGCGGCAGGCAGAGGGAGAAGCAGGCTCTCCACTGAGCAGGGAGCCCGATGCGGGGCTCGATCCCAGGACCCTGGGATCATGACCTGAGCTGAAGGCAGACGCTTAACTGAGTCACCCAGGCGTCCTTTAGACAACCTGACTTTTAAGCCATTAAGACAGTGTTATACTAGCAAGAGGCTAAAAGAGACCAAAGGAACAGAATAATAAGCATATTATAAATATAAAATTGATATGCAAATTAATATATAATATGGAGTTGTAAAATATAAAGTATGTATAAATATAAAATATAAAAATTGATATGCAATGATATTAACACTAAAGACCACTGGGAAGAGATGAACTGGTTATCCAATATACAGTGCTATGTGAGAATTATTTAATCATGTAAGAAAAATGAAATGGTACTTCTATGTCATATCATACAGTAATACCAAGTTCAATAGAATTAAGGCCCTAAGTGAGAAAGGCAAAACCTTACAAATTTAAGAATATCCACAATAGGGGTGCCTGGCTGGCTCAGTCGGTAGAGCATGTGACTCTTGATCTCAGGGTTGTGAGTTCGAGCCCCTATGTATGGCATGGAGTTTACTTAGGAAAGGAAAGGAAAAAGGAAAAAGGAAAGGAAAAGAAAAAGGAAAGGAGAAGGAAGGAAGGAAGGAAAGAAAGAAAAGGAAAGAAAGAATAATATTTATGACCTCAAGGCAGAGGATTTCATAATCAAGAACTAAAAATAACAACCAATAAAAAGAAACTAATAAATTTGATCAATTAAAATAAGCTTCTGTTCATCAAAACACACTATAAATAGAATGTAAATACAAATCAGTGTGGGAGAAGCTATTTGCAAAGCATATAACAGACCAAGAATTAACCAGATTATATAAAGAACTGATACAAATCAAAAGACAAACAATCTAATAGAAAAATGCACCAAAAAAAGGAAAATCCAATTCACAGAGAGGAAAACCAAAGGGCAAAAAGAAATTAAAATTCCCCATTTGCTACTAATTAGGGAAATATGAATTAAAGGCACAATGAGATCCCACTGCCATCAAATTAGCAAAAATTTTAAAGTCTGACCACAAGTATTGGCAAAGGATAGAACAAAGAGAATTCTCATTTGTTTCCAAAGAGGAGGTAAACTTGGAAGACTAATATGACATTAGTTGTGTCTACAAACCAACATTAGCTCTTCTACGTATATACCTCAGGGGAAGTCCTGCCGACGGACTCAAATAAATATGCACAACAATAATCAGAGAAGCCTTGTTCAAAATTACAAAAAATGTAGGTACAATCTAAATACCCAGCAACACTTGTAAACCCTAAAAATGAAGTAGAGCTACATGTATCAACACAGATAAACCTCATAAAGAATGCCAAGTAAGGGCGCCTGGGTGGCTCGTTGGTTAAGCGACTGCCTTCGGCTCAGGTCATGATCCTGGAGTCCTGGGATCGAGTCCCGCATCGGGCTCCCTGCTTGGCAGGGAGTCTGCTTCTCCCTCTGACCCTCCTCCCTCTCGTGCTCTCTGTCTCTCATTCTCTCTCTCTCAAATAAATAAATAAAATCTTTAAAAAAAAAAAAAAAGAATGCCAAGTAAAAAAGCAAGTCAGAGGAAACTATACAAACATACAAAATTTTTAAAGCATGCAAAACAAAGTATCATTTAAACCAATATATGTATAATAAATGTTTCTAAAACATATGGAAATGATAATGATAAACACCAAATTCAAGATAACAGTAATCCAGGAGCAAGATATGTTGCAGAGGACTATGCAGCGTTTCAAATTCACTGGCAATATTCTATTCCTTAATTTGCGTGATGGATACATGGGAGTTTACATTATTCTTTATAATTCTTGGGTATCTACAACATTTCATAATTATTTAAGTACAACTGAGCAAAGAGTTCAAAGTTATTTTAGAAAACCAAGTTTTTGATTGATAGAAATGTTACAGAAGTTACTTAAAACTGGGAAAAATTAAGAATCTCCATAGTATTATTTTATTCAGAATAGTAATTAAAGTAAGGCAAACATCTGAGTTACAACTTCATAAATAATCATTTCCAAAAGCACCACAATGTATACAACCCTGAAATAATTGTTTTTCAGGGATAGCAGCTGAAAAACAACAAAATGTGTGCCACAGGAAATATTTAGTGGTTCATTACTTCAAGGCTTTAAGTAAGTCAGAGTATACACAGTAAAGAGCTACCATAATTATACAGTTTCAAAAATAAATGGCAGATCCATTTCAAAAAAATTTTAAGTGATAGGAAATGTTTTCTTCCTTCTTTACGTATTCCTTTGGTTCACTTAGGGATATTTTCCCAACCTACTGCACTGCTGTTACCACTGAAGTCTCACCACAATTCTTACTCTCTTTATTTTCTGCCAATCTAGAATAGTAAAGAATAAAAGTACTCCAGGATCTGGAGTTTGGCACCAACACTAAGGAATTTTCAACAATTACTGCCCTTTCCCACTTTTTTTCCTGGGGTTGGGGGGAAGGAGACTGGCTCTTGAACATTGACCCAGAGCTGCTTTTATTAATGTCATGCTCTCGTCTCTGAATCCTCAGCTACATACACCACTGCTGTACATTTTATCACCTCTAGTAAACACAAAGTATGACTTATTTTTAATATAAATTTCTCTGCAATAAGGAGTGCCTGGGTGGCTCAGTCGGTTAAGCGTCCGCCTTTGGCTCAGGTCATGGTCCCGGGGTCCTGGGATTGAACCCTATGTCCAGCTCCCTGGTCAGCGGGAAGTCTGCTTGTTCCTCTCCCTCTGCTCCTCCCCCTCCCTTTCCCCGCTCGTGCTCTCTCTCTCTCTAATAAATAAAAATCTTTAAAAAAAAAAAAATTTCGGGGCGCCTGGGTGGCTCAGTTGGTTAAGCGACTGCCTTCGGCTCAGGTCATGATCCTGGAGTCCCGGGATCGAGTCCCGCATCGGGCTCCCTGCTCGGCAGGGAGTCTGCTTCTCCCTCTGACCCTCCCCCTCTCATGCTCTCTCTCTGTCTCTCATTCTCGCTCTCAAATAAATAAATAACATCTTTAAAAAAAAAAAATTTCTCTGGAATAAAATAGATCCCTAAAAAATTCAAATCTTGACAACAAAGGAAATGGCATAATATCATCCTATATTCTAACTAACTCAAACAGGTAAACTCATTTTTTCAAAGCTTATATACGGAATTTGAATTAAACCTAGAAAGCATATCATCTCTTGAGCTCTGAAAGCAGTGTTTAACCTTTTTTTTTCCAAATCCATATTCTCTTTTGACAAACAAATATTTTCTGCCTACTGCCAACATTATTATCAAAATATAAACTAATGTTGAACATGTTCTTTTCCAAAGTTTCCAGGATTCTGACAGTTGCCCTCATTGAGAATCACTGTATTAAAGATGAAAACTTATTAACATTAAAAATAGCATATTTCTAGATGCTTTCAATGAGCTGTAACTACAGATGGGTGAAAATATAAATGGGAGATAATATAAAAAGAATCAACTTACACATATAACATGTTTGTATCCAAGTCAATGCAAACAACATCTTGTGGTGGGTCATGAAGATCAAAATACCTCGAGTCAACTCCAACTATAAATGGTAAAGGTGCACTAAGGACTGCGGCCAGTGAGAGAGGACAAAGGGGAATATATGGGCACTGCCACTGAAATGGAAAGATCATCTGGGAAAAAAGTTTTAAAAAATTAACCAAATTTGAAATTTGCAATGAAAAGTATGTCATTAACTAATATTACTGAAAGGGACCATTAAAAAGCAGTGAAGTGCAGTTTCTTTTACCTTACACTTCATTCCGAAAACTAAATGACTATAAAATATTACGAAGCAGTACTATGAACCAACGTGATTAAAATCTTCAAGCATGACAATTATCACAAGCACAATAAAAATGCTAACAGCTCTTTGCATGCTAATTCTTTTAATGCCATATAAAACCCACATCCACATTTTTTGGAAAAAGTCAAAGCAGAGAGAAAACTGCCCCCCAAAATTATAAAACAAACTCATGATCTTTAACTCTTACGCGTTTCATTCTCAAAATAACCTTTGACTAAAATCCAACTAAGAGCTCCAAGGACTGAAAAAAATTAAAATGATTCTCTTAAAAATGTAATAGTCAATTGAAAATTTCAATAAAAAATTTCCTAACTGCTCAAATAAACACAAAGTGATCCAACTTCAATGAAGCTTGGCATCTTAAAAAATACTAGTCAGGGTGCCTGGGTGGCTCAGTCGTTAAGCATCTGCCTTCGGCTCAGGTCATGATCCCAGGGTCCCGGGATCAAGCCCCGCATCGGGCTCCCTGCTCAGCAGGAAGCCTGCTTCTCCCTCTCCCACTCCCCCTGCTTGTATTACCTCTCTTGCTGTGTCTCTCTGTCAAATAAATAAATAAAGTCTTTAAAAAAAAAATAATCTAAAACATACCTCAAGAATCTTTACAAAGCTCTACCTTGTGTCATATGTGAAAATTCAAGTTTTGATAAATTAAAAAACAGACTAAAATTTTAACTATCAGCTAATATGAAAATTCTAATCACTGATGATAAAAGTTTTCCTCTACTATAAAAATCCTTGCTGTCTCTTCTCTATCATCACTCATCTCAAAGAAATGCCTATAGCATTTATTACATCTGCCAGTTATTCCAGATGGTTGTTCAGGATAGGATTTTGTCTTCAATCATTTATTGACGTGTCAAATATTTCCGCACTTAGTATGAGCCAAGCACTGTTCTAGATGAGGCTATTAACAGTGAACAAAGATTGCTGCCATCCTGAGATTTATAGTTTAGCAAAAGGGTCAGCAAACTCTGTACAAGAAAGATAGGAAATACTTTAGGCCTCGTGAGCCATATTGTCTCTCACCAATATCTAACTTTGTCTCCACGCATGAAAGCAGTCATAAGAAGTATGCAAATAAATGACCTATGTTTCTGTAAAACTTTATTTACAAACAGGTGGCAAGCTGGATTTGACCAGTGGGCCAAAGTTTGCCACCACCTGGTCTAGCAAAAATAAACAGAGGACATGTGTGTATACACACACACACCCACCCACACACACACACACACACACTCTATCATGAAGTGCTAAGTGCTATGGAAAAAGAAAAATGAAAGCCAAGTGATGGGGATTAGAGTTCAGAACAGGAAAGAGAGCAGGTTCTACTGCTAAAGAGGCCAAACAGGAAAGACTTGGCTAAGAAAGTGACAACTGAGCCTACACCCAAAAGAGGTATCTAGGAGACATCTAGGAGGAGAGAGCTTCTAAGAGGAGGAACGTTTAGAGCAAAGGCCCTAAAGTATGGGGCCTGCCTACGATGCTTGAGGAGGAGCTTGTGTATTGGAGCTGAGTAAGCAGGGGGCAGAGTAGTAGGAAATCACATCAGAGGACAGACAGAGCCACTCCCAAAGGACCTTGCAAGGACTTCAGATACCTACAGTGAAAACTATCTTCCATTCAACAAAAGGTACATTACACCTGCAACTATGTAAAAAATTTTTAAAACAAGACTAACAGCAAAATGTGACACCCTTGTATTCACCTTTGACTTTTACAGCTCAATCATAAATAGGGTCATTTTTACAAAACTACTCAGTCGTTTCATCAATGTTTGCTATGGGGCTCCATTAATTCTTTGATATTCTTTGATATTCAAATCATTCTCGTTCTGAAGGACTTACCCTGTCATCATTCCTTTCCATTTTCTCTTCTTTAAATGATAAATTGCCAATCTTCCTTTATCAATGGTTTTGCATGCAATTCAGGCAGTTCAACAACTGCCAAATCCTCATTTATCAATGGTTTTGCATGCATTTCAGGCAGTTCTCCAACATCAGTTACATAAATTTCATGCAATCTTGCATTTTGCATAAGATTCCCAATTACACATTACAATTTTTCCACCTGTTCTTACACTATATTGCTGAAATCAATCAAGACACTGGGCCACAAAGATTCTGAGCAAGGAACATAGGTAAACACTAATGTTTTACAGGACGAAGTGGGAATTTCTAAAACTGTTCAGGTCCTTAACAAATATTTTCACGTTACAATGGCTTTTGCTTTTATATGCAACTGTGGAGGTTTGGAAAATTAATACACAATGAGGACCTCTGCTCCCCATAAACTATCTCACATTGGTTACTTCAGTTTTTAGTCATAGTGGCATTTCTCTGACCAAATTAAGATCTTGGAAACATATCCCATTTGTTTATTTAACAGGTATTTATAGAGTGCTTACTTACTCCATGCTAGTAAGCTGTGATAAGTGCTGAGGACACAGGGATAATAAAGAGATAGGTCTTTATTTCCATGTGAATTACATTCTTAATATGGGGAAGGGAAGACAGGACAGTCAACTATTTTCAATTAAACATATAATGAAAAATAAAGTTGGAGAAATGGAACATCCAAAATTCTATACTATGATCTATAAAGCCCTACATGATCAGACATCTAATTGCAATGGGAAGCCATCAAAAAGCAGAGGAAGACTTGATTTGATTTATGTTTTACGTAACAGCTAAGCATTTGTACATTATCCTATTTCACAATCATTTAGAATTTCCTATGTTACTGGCTCACAATAATCTGATTAAAAGTTAAAACTGGGAGTGATTAACTGTGTAATTCATTTGCATAATTTTAGGGCAGATGAAATTGGCCAGTCTCTTGTTTAATATAATAAGATTTATTCATGAGTTTTGTTATGTAATCATATAGATTATCTGAAGTACTCTAATATATGAAAAATCAGAAACTGAAATTTTCTCTCAAATAGAAGTCACCTTTTTTTCTTTATACTTACTATTTCCCTTTGCCACTCTATTATATTTATGTTAAACATTTCCTGGTGATTTCAAAGTTGCTTTCATTGAAGGAAATTTCCCTTTAGAGTAAAAATTCTGTCAGTTATCCTGTACTATAAGGACAATTCTATACTCACCGCTACAACAGCTTCGGCTACTCCAGTCAACACAGCTGGCCTGAGAGAATGTAGCAGAATCTTACTCTCAAGTAAAACAAAGAGCAACAGTGTCGCACAATTCTCAGGACCCAGATTCATTAACAAAATGCTGAAGTTTGCTCCACTAGGAGAAAAGAGAAAAAGATGATTATGAACTATTGTGCTAAAACATGTTACGATTTGCTTATTAAATTATTTCCTAAATATTAGGATTGAGAATCTAGTGCTAATTTCAAGTCCTGATTTAGTTATCACTGAGAAGTAGCAAATTTAATGAGATAATATAACAGAATGATTCAAACTCAACCTTTGGTAACAAAGGGGAGTTTATCAGAGAAGATTTTCCCAAAGAATCATTTGAGTTGAGTTCAAAAGAATGGAAGTTAGGGAGAAGCCAACATATGCAGAGGCAATGAGGCAAGAAAAAGCTACCATCATTTCCAGGAAATTGAAATACACTTATTGTGACTAAAGCATAGTAAGAAAAGGGCAAAAGATTATGTCAAAATAGAAACAACACAATTATATTTGCATTCTCAAAAGGACACCTGGCTGCAGTGTGGATAATGAAATGAAAGAAAAAGAAGAGTACCAATTAAAAGGGTAGTAACAAAGTTGTCCAGGTAAGAGATCATACTATCTGGACTAGTGATGCAGATGAACAGAAGCTAACAGATTTGAGATATTTGGGGAGGTTAAAATCAGTTCACCCCGAATATTTAGCTACGAACTGGATACGAGGAGGGGAGAGGAAAGGAAAACAGAGGTATTCCCTACACCCAGTCTTGCAACGCTCATCAATATTACATTTTTTAAATGGTGGATGGCCCACCATCCATCCAGCTATCAAAGATAGAAACATTAAGGCTATCCTTATGTAAAAGATAACACTTAACTTTATTATCCTAGCCCTTAAAATATTTTAAAGCATTCTTCTCCCAAGTGAATGAAAATATCATTTTAGATACTATTAATTACCTTAGTGGTAAAGGTGTAGAAACTGGCTGTGATAATATTAATGCATCATGGACTGAAAGCTTCAAAAAAAAAAAAAGAAAAGATGAATTATCAAGCCAATCTTGAAACCTAAATATTTATATCAAGGGTAATATAGAAAGTAGTTTAATATGCAAACTGACATAGTTTCAGAAATATACTAAGATATAAAACAATAACTGTATTTACTCAGAGGTATTATATTAGTTCTTTTAAATTAAATGGTTAATTCAACTGAATTTTGATTCAGTTAACTGTTTAAAACAGTTATTTTAAAATTATGAAGTGGGGCGCCTGGGTGGCTCAGTCGTTAAGCGTCTGCCTTCGGCTCAGGTCATGATCCCAGGGTCCTGGGATCGAGTCCCACATCGGGCTCCCTGCTCTGCGGGAAGCCTGCTTCTCCCTCTCCCTCTCCCACTCCCCCTGCTTGGGTTCCCTTTCTCACTGTCTCTCTCTCTCTGTCAAATAAATAAAATAAAATCTTTTAAAAAAAAATAAATAAATAAAATTATGAAGTAACTGCTTTTTAAAAGCTTCAAGTTTATTTACTCTATAGACTGGCAGGCATTTGGCAGTCAATTACTATATATTAATATCTGCTGAAGTACATAACTGCAGTACATTCAAGATTAACAATATTTGCCTTAATGCCACCATATCATATATAATGTTGATAACATCTTAGAGAACAATTTTTAAATAGCTTGCCTCTATAGATAGATCAGTACCACTCGAAGTGCCAGTCTGCAAACTGTTACTGGTCCAGGAAAAGATTGTATATAAATGGAGAGCAAACCATTTAGAAACTTGAATGGCAATATGACACTGCTCCTACCCCCAAGTACATGATCAGAGGACTCTTGTCTTTAGACAGGGCACAGACATGTTCATGTCTACACTGCTTACATGGTAAGGTGCACTTTTCACAAGCTGTAAACTTATATAGGTCTGCCACTGATTGGAAACAAAAAGAAACTGGTCCTTTAACACAGAAAGTTTGAAGACCTTTCATAGACTATTTCACTTTTTCCCTTCAACCACAAATCATTTCATATTTAATACTTATTAATTGCTCTGATTGAAAAACATGCCCATAACACAATTCTGGGTTTTACATTATTAAAATCAGCTACATAAAAGCCATGCACAGACCAATGATGATAATGTCATGAATCAAAGATTATATTTATTCCAATTCTGACCACCCAAATAAAAGATAAAATACAGGAAATTCAAGGACTTTATAGACACATATTGTTCCACCTCAAACTCAAAGGGCCATAGAACCCACTCTGCAATAACTAGAATGAACATATGCAGAGCTTCCCTCAAAAATATTTGTTTTTCATTACCTGTACAAGGATTCTTGGTCTTTGTGGTGAAGGAAAAGGGATGTTTTGCATGAAGTGTGAAATGTGCCTAGAAAAAAATTTGAAATACAGATCATAATTACTTTTCTAAAATGCTTCATAGATTTTAACAAATTTTAAATATTATATATATCATTCCAGATCTGACAAAACCACTTACCTAAAATTCATGTTAAATAAATTTATCTAGTGTAAATAAATTTATTCATCCCACTAAACTTCTGAAATACACAATATATTTCCTGATTAAAAGTCCATATTGATATACCCTAATATTACCAGGAAAATAAAAATAACACAAATACAGTTTTCATGAAAGAAGCTAATTTTTATTGTCTGGTTACCAGTGCCAGTATGGGAAGCAACTAACTGCAATACAATAAATTAAAACTAATACTGAATTTAATCCCAATAATTAATGTTAATTAAGTATTAATTTAATTAATACAGTTCTTTTACTATAACTCTGGGCAAACCACTTACCTTATTTCTCCACCTACAAATAATGCTTCTTAAGTTTCTCCAAAGCTTTGAGCTCTTAGGAGCCACTAACATGCAAAGTATTATTTCATCTGAGAAAAAAATTTTGATCACATACACTGATTTTATTTCCTCAAACTATTCATAGAATCTTAATTTTTCGAAAGGTTGCTAACTTGTCCCTAACATTAAGTTTTACAAACAATTTTAAGCTAACCTGAAAGTTCAAAGTTAAATCTAGAACTATGAACTATTAGTTTGGCATCCTAAGAGTACAACATGAAAGTCAAATAACTGCCCTTACCTTTCCGCTAACTAGTATGCTTTGCTGATAGTCTTTTGCTATAACGTGAAATTTCTGAAATTGTATGAAAAGTCTGTTTACGCATACTATATTTCCATAAAGCTCTTGACACCTCTTGTTTGTTAGGAGGAAAAATAAATCATTAACTATAATAAACAAAAGTCAGTGTGCCACTAGAAGTCAGAAAACCTGTTTTTTTTTTTTAAAGTAATCTCTACACCCAACGTGGGGGCTTGAACCCATGACCCTGAGATCGAGTCAGATGCTCCACTAACTGATCCAGAGGATCATGGGGGAAGGGAGGGAAAAATAAAACAGGATGAAATAAGAGGGGGAGGGGCGCCTGGGTGGCTCAGTTGGTTAGGCGACTGCCTTCGGCTCAGGTCATGATCCTGGAGTCCCGGGATCGAGTCCCGCATCGGGCTCCCTGCTCGGCAGGGAGTCTGCTTCTCCCTCTGACCCTCCTCCCTTTCATGCTCTCTGTCTCTCATTCTCTCTGTCTCAAATAAATAAATAAAATCTTTAAAAAAAAAAAAAAAGAAATAAGAGGGGGAGACAAAGCATATGAGACTCTTAACTACAGGAAACAAACTGAGGACTGCTGCGGGGGGGGGGGGGGATGGGGTAACTGGGTGATGGACATTAAGGAGGACACGTGATGTAATGAGCACTGGGTGTTATACAAGACTAATGAATCACTGAAATCTACCTTTGAAACTAATAATATAGTATATGTTAATTAAGTGAATTTAAATTTTAAAAAAGAAAAAAAAAAACAAATAAATTAAAGGCAGCAGCTCCGGGCGCCTGGGTGGCTCAGTTGGTTAAGCGACTGCCTTCGGCTCAGGTCAAGATCCTGGAGTCCCGGGATCGAGTCCCGCATCGGGCTCCCTGCTCGGCAGGGAGTCTGCTTCTCCCTCTGACCCTCCCCCCTCTCATGTGCTCTCTCTCATTCTCTCTCTCTGAAATAAATAAATAAATAAATAATCTTTAAAAATAAAAAAATAAAGGCAGCAGCTCCACATATATTTTTCTTGCTTACAGAAGATTTCCATGACAAAGGGAATTACAAATAGAGTGGAAAACTAGGATTTCTCAATGCTAAAACCAAAACCTCACTTTTAGCATCAATTAACTCACCCTTATTAATTTCTACATCAGTTTAGAGATGCTTTATAGTTAGAACCAGGAATGTCCATTTGTATGGTTCAGGTGTATGTGTATAATAGCTATTTTTCTCTTGGTTATTAGAGAATGAATAGGAAGGACACACACAGTGCACTGTATAATGAGTTCCTTCTTCAGTTGAATTCTCAAAAGATTATTATTTCATCATTCTAACCACCGCTCCTCAATTTTAAAACCAATGATTCAGGTGAAGGAGGGAACAAGTAAAAAAGTAAGGTGACTGATCCTTCTTCCCTTCAAACTTTTCTGCTTAAAGTAAGGTAAACAATGAAATGTATACATATACACCCAGTTTTTCCACCAGACATCTTTCTAATCATTATACATACTTTTCAATGGGAAGAGGATGTGGTCCAGACACAGAGAGTTTGTAGATAAACATGAGAAATTTTCTAAAAGCTTCAAAAAAAGGCCAGTGTGAGAGTAAACAAATGCATTTGTTTGAATTGATGGATTTGGAGACCACTTTTCTCTCCACCGGGGTCAACAGGCCCAGTTGCATAAGCTGTTTCTCTGTCAGAAGTTCCCGAGAGTAAGGTTCATAAAACTGGATGGCAGCTCCATATACCTACAAAGCAACAGAATTCCATTACAAAACTTGAGTTTGTTTTTAAAAATTTCTCTTTATCTCTGATTACAAAAGAAACACTTTGATAAGAAAAACCTCAAACACTGCTGGTGGGAATATAAAATGGCACAGCTACTGTGCAAAACCATTTGGCAGCTTCTTCAAAATTTAAAAAATAATTACCATATGATCCAGCAATTCCACTAATAAGAATATATCCAAAAGAACGGAAAGCAGGGACTCAAACAGATACTTGTACACCAGTGTTCACAGCAGCATTATTCACAATAGACAAATGGTGGAAACAATGCCAAAGTCCATCAACAGATGAATGGATAAACAAAAGGTGGTATACACATGCGATGGAATGTTATTCATCCTTAAAAAGGAATGAAGGAATAAAATTCTGACAGATACTGGATGAACCTTGGAAACACTGTACTAAGTGAAATAAGCTAAACACCAAGGACAAATATTTTATGATTCCACTTATATGAGCTTCCTAAAATAGGCAAATTCGTAGAAACTAGAATAGAGATTACCAGGAACCAGGGGTAGGGGTGGGGGAAGTTCCTGTTTAAGGTAATGAAAAAGTTCTGGAAACAAATAGTGATACCTCTCTTTTATAAATCTTATAACTACTTAGTCACTATATATATATACACACATATGTATGTATATATACATACACACACTATATATACACACACACATATCACCACATATATACAGTGTGTGTGCATCACATTAACACTTGTCTTTACAAATACAACTCTCCCGGATACAATTATTTCAAAGATCTCAAGAGATTTTTTTTTTTTAAAGATTTTATTTATTTGAGAGAGAGAATGAGAGAGAGAGAGAGAGAGAGAGAGAGAGAGCACGAGGGGGGAGGGTCAGAGGGAGAAGCAGACTCCCCGCCGAGCAGGGAGCCCGATGTAGGACTCGATCCCGGGACTCCAGGATCATGACCTGAGCCGAAGGCAGTCGCTTAACCAACTGAGCCACCCAGGCGCCCGATCTCAAGAGATCTTTAACAAGCAATATGACAAAGCATCTCAATGAGGCTTTGTTGTTCTCCACCAATCAAAGTAAATTTAGTAACTCTTAAGTGTTGGAAGATCTTAAAATTTTCATGTATATTTATCTTTCAATGAGAGAACTATAAATAATTCTTAGCTAAACACTTACCTTAGTTGTAAACAACCCAGTTAATATAGAATTGGCCTTCATTCAGTGTGTACTTTACTTATGTTCCAGACATTATGCTGGATACTTAACCTTCATTATCATTAATACGGTGGTTTTAAACTTACACCCTGTAGAATGAGGCCACAGATGTGTTTTACTTGATCCACAAGAGTCAGCATTGGTTAGTTATACTTTTCAATAAACTATTTTATCAAATTTCCTAAGAGAGCTTTTAACTTTTAAATTTCTACTAAATTCATAGTTTTATTTACTTTTTATTTCCTAAAATAATTTCACCATCTTTCTTATTTTAAATTATTATTTATGTCAGTATTACTGCTTTATGTATTTTTTCAATTACTATTACAAATAAAGCATATACATGTCTTTTGGAAAATATATACAATCTTTTCCTTTGGGATGAGCTCAAGAGTATAACTGCTGGGCCACAGAATTGTTTCTTTTCCTTGCTGATAATGTATAAGTTCTTTATATACTCTGGACACAAGACTAATATATTGCATTATTTTCTCCCAGCCTGTGACCTACTTTTTCACCTTCTTAAGGGTATCTTTTTTTTTTTTAAGATTATTTATTTGAGAGAAAGAGCACGAGAGAACATACACGCATGGGGGGAGGGGCAGAGGGACAAGTAGTTTCGAGGAGCCTGAGATCATAACCTGAGCTGAAATCAGTTGCTTAACCGAACTACCCAGGCACCCCCAGTATCTTCGAATAAACAGATTTTTTTTATTCCAGTGGGGTTCTATTATTCATCTTTTAAGGCTAGTATTTCTTTTTTAATTTTAATTCCAGTATAGTTAATATACAGTGTTATATTAGTTTCAAGTATACAATACAGTGATTCAGCAATTCCATATATTACTCAGTTGCTTATGAAGATAAGTATACTCTTCATTCCCTTTACCTATTTCACCCATCCTCCCACCCACCTCCCCTCTGGTAACCATCTGCTTTTTCTCTATAGGTGAGAGTGGTTTTTTGGCTTGTCTCTTTTTTCCCCCTTTGTTCACTTGTTTTGTTTCTTAAATTCCATATATGAGTGAAATCATATGGTATTTGTCTTTCTCTGGCTTAGTTTCACTTAGCATTATACTCTCTAGGTCCATCCATGTTGTTGCAAAAGGCAGGATTTCATTCTTTTTCTGGCTGAACAATATTCCATTGTATATATATATACCACTTCTTCTTTATCCATTCATCTATCAATGGACCCTTGGACTGCTTCAATAATTTAAATACTGCTGCAATAAACATAGGGGTGCACATGTCCCTTCTATTTTTAATTTTTCTGAGAAACCTCCATACTGTCTTCCACACCAACTGTACCAGTTTGCATTCCCACCAACAGTGCACAAGGGTTCCCTTTTTTCCACATCCTCACCAACACTTGTTTGTGTTGATTTTAGCCATTCTGACAGGTGTGAGGTGATATTTTATTGTAGTTTTTATTTGCATTTCCCTGATGAGGAGTGATGTTGAGCATCTTTTCATGTGCCTGTTCGCCATCTGTGTGTCTTCTTTGGAAGAAATGTCTGTTCATGTCTTCTGCCTATTTGGTTTATTATGGGTTTTTTGCTGTTGAGTTGTATAGGTTCTTTATATATTTTGGATACTAACCCCTTATCAGATATTTCATTTGCAAAATATTTTCACCCATTCAATAGATTGCTTTTTAGTTCTGTTGGCTGTTTCCTTTGCTGTGCAGAAGTTTTGTTGTTTTTTTTTTAAAAGATTTTATTTATTTATTTGACAGAGAGATAGTGAGAGCAGGAACACAAGCAGGGGGAGTGGGAGAGGGAGAAGCAGGCTTCCTGCCAAGCAGGGAGCCCGATGAGGGGCTCGATCCCAGGACCCTGGGATCATGACCTGAGCCGAAGGCAGACGCTTAACGACTGAGCCACCCAGGCGCCCTGCGCAGAAGTTTTTTATTTTGATGTAATCCTAGCAGCTTATTTTTGCTTTTGTTTGCCTTGCCTCAAGAGACATATCTAGAAAGATATTGCTATGGCCTATGTCAGAGAAATTACTGCCTATGATCTTTTCTAGGATTTTTATGGTTTCAAGTCTCATATTTAGATCTTTAATCCATTTTAAGTTTATTTTGGGGTATGGTTAAGAAAGTAATCTAGTTTCATTCTTTTGTATGTACCTGTCCAGTTTTCCTTACATCATTTGTTGAAAAGACTGTCTTTTTCCCATTGCATAATCTTGCCTCCTTCATTGACCATATAATTGTGGGTTTATTTCTGGACTTTGTATTCTGTTCCCATTGATTTGTGTCTATTTTTGTGTCAGTACCATACTGTTTTGATTACTACAGCTTTGTAATATAACATGAAATCTGGAATTATGGTATCTTCACCTTTCTCTTTTTCAAGATTGCTTTGGCTATTCAGGGTCTTTTGTGGTTCCATACAAATTTGAGGATTGTTTGTTCTAGTTCTCTGAAAAATGCTGTTGGTATTTTGATAGGAACTGCATTAAATCTGTAGATTACTTTGGATAGTATGGACATTTTAACAATATTCGTTCTTCTAATCCATGAGCATAGGATATCTTTCCAATTCTTTGCATCATCTTCAATTTTTTTTTTTTTAAAGATTTATTTATTTGACAGAGAGAGACACAGTGAGAGAGGGAACACAAGCAGGGGGAGTGGGAGAGGGAGAAGCAGGCTTCCCACGGAGCAGGGAGCCCAATGCGGGGCTCTGTCCCAGGACCCTGGGATCATGACCCAAGCCAAAGGCAGATGCTTAACGACTGAGCCACCCAGGCACCCCCATCTTCAATTCTTTTCATCAATGTTCATACATTTCCAAGTATAAGTCTTTCACCATCTTGGTCATGCTTATTCCTATTTTTTTTTTGGTGCAGGTGCAAATGAGATTGTTTTAAATTTCTCTTTCTGCTGCTTCATTATTAGTGTATAGAAATGCAACAGATGTCTGCACATTGATTTTGTATCCTTCAACTTTAGTGAATTCCATCATCAGTTCTTGTAGTTTTTTGGTGGAATTTTTAGGGTTTTACATATATAGTATCATGTCATCTGCAAATAATAAAAGTCTTACTTATTCCTTGCTGATTTGGATGCCTTTTCTTTTTGTTGTGTGATTGCTGCAGTTAGAACTTCCAATACTATGTTAAGTAAGTGGTGAGAGTGGACATCCTTGCTTGTTACTGACTTAGGGGGAAAGCTCTCAGTTTTTCTCCATGGAGGATGATGTTCGCTGTAGGTTTTTCATATATGGCCTTTATTAGGTTGAGGCATGTTCCCTCTAACTCTACTCTGTTGAGAGTTTTTATCATGAATGGATGTTGTACTTTGCACCTACCGAAATGATCATATCGTTTTTATCCTTTCTCTTATTGATGTGATATATTGTGCAGTCTGATTTGCAAATACTGAACCACCCTTGCATCCCCAGAATAGATCCCACTTGATTGTGATGAAAGATTTTTTTAAATGTATTCTTAGATTCAGTTTGCTAATATTTTGTTGAGGATTTTTGCATCTACATTCATCAGAGATATTGGCCTATAGTTCTTTTTTTTTTAAGATTTTATTTATTTGCGAGAGAGACAATGAGAGACAGAGAGCATGAGAGGGAGGAAGGTCAGAGGGAGAAGCAGACTCCCCGCCGAGCAGGGAGCCCGATGCGGGACTCGATCCCGGGACTCCAGGATCATGACCTGAGCCGAAGGCAGTCGCTCAACCAACTGAGCCACCCAGGCGCCCCTATAGTTCTCTTTTTCTGTACTGTCTTTATCTGGTTTTGGTACTGGCTTCATAGAATGAATCTAGAAGTTTTCCTTCTATTTTTTGGAAAACTTTGAGAAGAATAGGTATTAACTCTTCTTTAAGTGTTTGGTAGAATTCATCTGTAAAACCATCTGGTCCTAGACTTTTGTTTGTTGGGAGTTTTTTGATTACTGATTCAGTATCATTGCTGTTAATTGGTCTGTTCAAATTTTCTGTTTCTTCCTGATTCAGTTTTGGGAGGTTACATGCTTCCAGGAATTTATCGAGGTTTTTCTAGGTTGACAAGTCTGTTGGCATATAATTTCAAAACATTCCCTTACAATTCTTTGTATTTCTACGGTCTCAGCTGTTATTTTTTTTTTTTGAGTTCTCTTTTTTTGATGAATCTAGCTAGATAAATCTAGAATCAATTTTATTGATCTTTTCAAAGGACCAGCTTCTGGTTTCACTGATATATACTACTGTTTTTTTTAGTTTCTATATTATTTATTTCTGCTCTAATCTTTATTATTTCCTTCCTTTTGCTGGTTTTGAGTTTTGTTTCTTTCTTCTTTTTCTAGCTCCTTTAGGTGTGAGGTTAAGTTGCTTGAGATTTTTCTTGCTTCTTGAGGTAGGTCTGTATTGTTATTAAACTTCTTAGAGCCACTTTTGCTGCATCCCGAAGATTTTGGACCATTGCATTTTCATGTATTTTCTGATTTTTTTCTTTGATTACTTGGTTGACCCATTCATTGTTTAGTAGCATGTTATTTGACCTCAATGTATTTGTGCTCTTTCCAGGTTTTTTTCTTACAGTTGATTTCTAGTTTCATTGTGTTGCGGTCAGAAAAGATGCATGGTGTGATTTCAGTCTTTTTGAATTTGTTGAGACTTGTTTTGTGGCCTAATATGTGATCTATTCTAGAGAATGTTCCATGTGTACTTGAAAAGAATGTGTATTCTGCTGTTTTAAGATGAAATTTTCTGACTATATCTATTAAATCCATCTGGTTTCTGAATATATCTATTAAATCCATTCAAAGCCACTGTTTTCCTTGTTGATTTTGTTTGGATGATCTGTCCACTGACATAAGTGGGGTGTTAACGTACCTTACTATTATTGTATTATTATCAATGAGTTCCTTTATGTTTGTCATTAACTGTTTTACATATCCGGGTGCTCCTGTGTTGGGTGCATAAATTTTTACAATTGTTGTAACTTCTTGTTGGATTGTACCCTTTAACAGTGTCCTTCTTTGGGGCGCCCAGGTGGCTCAGTCAGTTAAGCATCTGACTTGATTTTGGCCTAGGTCACAATCTCAGGATTGTGAGATTGGGCTCTGCACTGGGTGTGGAGCCTGCTTAAGATTCTATCTCTCCCTCTCCCTCTAAATGTGTGTGTGTGTGTGTGCGTGTGTGTGGTGCCTTCTTTGTCTCTTGTTACAGTAATTGCTTTAAAGTCTCTTTTATCAGGGTGCCTGGCTGGCTCAGTTGGTTAAGCGTCTGCCTTCAGCTCAGGTCATGATCCCAGGGTCCTGGGGTTGAGCCCCACATCAGCCTTCCTGCTCAGTGGGGAGCCTGCTTCTCCTTCTCCCACTCCCCCTGCTTGTGCTCCTTCTCTCTCTGTCAAATAAATAAATAAAATCTTAAAAAAAAAAAAGTCTGTTTTATCCAACATAAGTATTGCTACCCGATTCCTTTTGACATCTATTTGCATGAGAAATTCTTCTCCACCTCACCTGCAGGTATCTTTAGTTCTGAAATGAGTCTCTTGTTGGCAGCATATAAATGGGTCTTGTTTTTTTATCCATTCGATCATACTTTTTCCTTTGATTGAAGCATTTAGTCCATTTACATTCGAAGTAATCATTGATAGGTATGTATTTATTGCCATTTTGTTACTTGTTTTGTGGTTGTTTTTGTAGTTCTTCTTTGTTCCTTTATTCCCTTCCTCTCTTCTCTTACGATAAGTTGGCTTTAGTAATATCTTGGATTCTTTTCTCTTTATGTTTTGCATATCTATTACTGTATTATGATTTGTGGTTACCATTAGGTTTGTATATGAGATCTTGTGCATATAGCAGTCTATATTAAGTTGCTGGTTGCTTAAGTTTGAACCCATTCTTTATTCTTCTCCTTCCCACGTTTTAGAAATATGGTATCATACTTTACATTCTTTTTTTTTTTAAGATTTTATTTATTTACTTGACAGAGAGAGAGATAGCGAGAGCAGGAACACAAGCAGGGGGAGTGGGAGAGGGAGAAGCAGACTCCCGGCTGAGCAGGGAGCCCGATGTGGGACTCGATCCCAGGACCCTGGGATCATGATCTGAGCCGAAGGCAGACGCTTAACCACTGAGCCACCCAGGCGCCCCATACTTTACATTCTTTTATTTTGTGAGTCCCTTGACTGATTTGCACAGATGTTTCACTTACGTTTACTGTTTTTATGCTTCCTACTTTTCTTACTTTTATTTATGGCCTTTCCTTCCCACTCAAAGAGTCCCATTTAACATTTCTTGTAGGACTGGTTTACTGGTGATGAACTCCTTTAACTTTTATTTGTCTGGGAAACTCTTTATCTCTTTCTATTCTGAATGATAACCTCACTAGATAAGAGTATTCTTGGCCGCAGATTTTTCCCATTCAGCACTTTGAACATATCATGCCACTCCGTTCTGGTCTGCAAAGTTTCTGCTAAAAAATCTGCTGATAGCCTATGGGGTTTCCCTTCTATGTTAACTGTCTTCTTTTCACTTGCTGCTTTTAAAATTCTCTCTTTATCACTACTTTTTGCCATTTTAATTATTATGGATCTTAGTGTGAACCTCCTTGGGGTGATTTTGTTGGGACTTCTCAATGTCTCCTAAATCTGGATTTCTGTTTCCTTCCCCAGATATGGGGAGTTTTGAGCTATTATTTCTTCAAATAAATTTTCTGCTCCCTTTTCTCCCTCTTCTTCTGGGATCCCTATAATGAGAATTTTATTATGCTTTTAGAGTAACTGAGTTCCCTAAGCCTCTTCTCATTTTGCATAATTTTTTTCTCTCACCTGCTCAGCTTGGTTACTTTCTATTACTCTGATCTCCAGATCACGGTTTCATTCTTCTGCTTCCTCTAGTCTGCTATTTATTTCATCTAGTGTATTTTTAATTTCAATTACTGTGTTCTTTATCTCCAAGTGGTTCTTTTTTAATCTTTTTTAATAGTCTCACTGATGTCCTCCACTCTTTTCTCAAGTTCAGTAAGTATCTTTATGATCACTACTTTAAATTCTCTATTGGGCATATTACTTATTGGTTTCACTTAGGTTTCTTTTTTTTTTTTTAATCTTTATTATTTTTCTAAGATTTTATTTTCTTTATTTGACAGAGAGACAGTACAAGCAGGAGGAGCAGCAGAAAGAGGGAGAGGGAGAAGCAGGCTCCCTCTGAGCAAGGAGCCCGATGCAGGGCTCTATCCCAGGACCCTGGGATCATGACCCAAGCCGAAGGCAGACGCTTAACCAACTAAGCTACCCAGGCACCCCTTCGCTTAGGTTTCTTGCTGTTTTTATCCTGTTCTTTCATTTGGGGCATATTCCTATCTCATTATTTTGTCTAACTCTGTGTCTGTTTCTGTGAGTTAGGAAAGTTACCTGAGTCTCCTGCTCTTGAAAGTAGTGGGTGGACCATGCAGTTTTAACAAGGTACATGCTGGTCCTCTCCCACAGGGGACATACCTCCACTGCCAAGACCAGCCATGGTAACTGGCAAAGTCCATGCTGGGGGGAGGGGGATGGCATACACAGTCCCTATTAGTTTTGTGCTGGTCGGTCCTCTTCCACAAGGGATGTGCTAGTGCTGCCAAGACCAGAGCCAGCTGGGGCTGACCTGCAAAGCACACACCAGTGGGGTGCTCAGTTTTAACAAGGTGCATGCATCCTCCACAGGAGGTAACCAGCCACTGCCACCAGGACTGAGGCCACACAAAGTGCACAGTCGGGAAACTTGGTGTTGGCAAGGTTTGAGCCAGTCTTCTGGGGGAGGGGACTCACAGCACTAGGACAGAGGCAGGCCTGGCTGGAGGGGTGGGACGCAATTTAATCAACTTTAGATAGTGAATGGTTCCCACAGGTAGTTGTGTGTTTATGCTGGGAGGTGGGGGGGAGGGAAATGGCACCTGCCAGCTCCTTTGTTTTGGAAAAGTCACTCAGGGAACCCTACCCTTAAAGATACATTCTGAGATGAATAAATAACTCTCCCTCCCTATGCCCCAGTTTTCAAACTGCTGCTTCCATGCTGTATATCTGTGTACTGTTTGTTGTGCTATCTCTTTAAGGGTGAGGACTCACGGGGCACCTGGGTGACTCAGTCGTTAAGCTTCTGCCTTCGGCTCAGGTCATGATCCCAGGGTCCTGGGATCGAGCCCCGCATCGGACTCCCTGCTCAGTGGGAAGCCTGCTTCTCTCTCTCCCACTCCCCCTGATTGTGTTACCTCTTTCGCTGTCTCTCTCTGTCAAATAAATAAATAAAATCTAAAAAAAAAAAAAGAGTGAGGAGTTTCCTCTCACTCACCCTGCTGTCCTAGAACCTAGCCTGCTGATTTTTAAACAACCAGGCTTTAAGTCCCACTGAGTGTAAGAACTCATGAAATTCAGCCCTTCTTTTTTTTTTAAAGATTTTTTTTGTTTTGTTTTTTTTAATTTGACAGAGAGAGACAGGGAGAGAGGGAACACAAGCAGGGGGAGCAGGAGAGGGAGAAGCAGGCTTCCCGCAGAGCTGGGAGCCCGATGCGGGGCTCAATCCCAGGACTCTCCGATCATGACCTGAGCTGAAGGCAGACGCTTAACAACTGAGCCACTGAGGCGCCGCCCCCCTCTGGTTTTCAAAGCCAAATATTATGGGGATTTGTCTTACCCACACAGGCTCCTCAGTGTGAGGGTCTATTTCCCTCCCTTCTCCGGGCTGGTGATGTCCCTCCCTCCCACAGACAGTCCATGCATGTCCCTTTAGCTCCCAACCACTTCTCTGCCCTTCTGACCCTCTTTCACGTGGCCTCTTCTCTACATTTGTTCTGCCCATCTTCAGATTGTTTTCTGCGTTCTTTACACTGATGTGAGTGTTACCTAGATATACCTATGGGATGAGGTGAGCCCAGGATCCTCCTACTTTGCCATTTTCTGCAAAGCCTGGTCAGTACTTTCTATATGTTTTTAAACTGATCTCTGCTTACTCCCTCCATTTTAATATATTATTTGTCTTCTGAGCCTCAATGTTGTCATTGAAAAATTAGCCAACAATCTAATAGCTGTCCCTTTAGAAATAAGTATGTGTTTTCTTTCTGGTTGCTTTTTTTCTTTGGTGTTCTATGGTTTCACTATAATATGAACCTTTCTGCTGAAGGTTCAAAGTATATCTTCAATCTAAAAGACTCAATTTTTCATCAACCCTGGAAAACAACCAACCAATATCCCTTAAAATGCTGCCTCTCCCTTTTCTAATCTCTCCTTCTGGAATTCATTAAATATCCACTGATCCTTTTGATTCTATCCTCTACATTTTTAAACTCTCTTAGATGTTTTTCTTTGCCACATCTGAGGCAACCTATCTTGAACTTCATTAATTTTCCGTGCATGTATGTCTTATCTGCTGTTCAAACCATTCAGTGATTCTAATTTTAAGGACCATATTTTTCATTTCTAGATGTCTGATTCTCTTCCCAGTCTACTTATTTCACAAAATACACTGTTCTTCCCTGATATTTTGACATCTCGAATCATTTTTTTTTTTTAAGATTTTATTTATTTATTTGAGAGAGAGAATGAGATAGAGAGAGAGAGCATGAGAGGGGGGAGGGTCAGAGGGAGAAGCAGAGTCCCTGCTGAGCAGGGAGCCCGACGTGGGACTCGATCTTGGGACTCCAGGATCATGACCTGAGCCGAAAGCAGTCGCCTAACCAACTGAGCCACCCAGGTGCCCGACATCTTGAATCATTTCAATTACATATTTAATTTATATCTTTAATATTGTCATTGTATCAATTCAGTATCTTCAGGGTCTAATCCAGCTTTACAAAGCTGTTGCTTCTTCCTATGGAATTTATGTCTTCTAACTTTTAGTATAATATCATCTTGAGGCTTGGATTTTGGGGGTATCGCTCTAGAAAGACTTTATATTTGCTTCTGTAGAGGCTCCAGAGGTAGCTTCATCCTGATGCCAATTTTCATGGTTGACTTCTCACCTTGGGCACTACAGTCCAAATTTAACCCAAAATATATTGTGGCCAAATAATCCTAATATTCAAATAAACTGACATCATATTAATTATTTTATGGGATAAAAACACAGACAATATAGGTTTAATAAAAGAGGAAAAAATATACCTTTTCAGCAGAAGAACCTGTGAGGACAAAAGTTGAAAAAACTGGAAGTGGGTATTTAGTTTGAGGATCCCAACATTCAATAGTAGCTCCCATGGGAAGGCAGAAGAGAGGTACAGATTCTGAGAGAGGAAATGACTCATAATCATCTTCTGGATATCTAAAAATTAAACCTTTTGGAGAAAAGAGACAGTATTAAAATTTTTTAAATAGTTACTTTCCCATAAGGTATATGTGATACAATTTCATGAAAATATTTATGTGTGAAATTTCAAAATAATTTTTTTCTCTTGCCATATCAGAAATTTAAATAAACTAACAAGTTTACCCTTTATTTTTTACTCATGGACTTATAATTCACTGTAACATTAAAATGTACTAAATATACAAGTCAAAACTCTATTCAACAGTATCACCAATCTTAATATATTTTCTTCTGCATACCACAACATCGTATAGAGAGTGGGTGAGGAACATATAGGAAAATTTACCAAGTATTTCAGTAAAAAAATTTAGGGAAGGGTTAAGTGTTATATAATAATGCCAAGGCAACAGAAATGATCAGAGCTCTTAAACTCATCTTGAGAGAGCAGCAGTGTAAAAAGTATTCAGCATGAAAAGTAAATGAGACCAAAATCCTCTGGCTGAGTACAGAGTGAGACCAACGAAGCAGGAGCAAGGGGTCCTCTGGCAAGCATAACAAAGCCCCTTCAGAATAAAGTAGCTACAAAGCATCAGTTCATTAGCCTCTGATGTCTCTAATATGCAGACCAACTCTAAGTTAAACTCTTGAATATGAGTAGCAGAATTCTGAGTCAAAATTTGGTGTGCAAAGCTTTATATTCTAAAGTATGTCTTTTATCAAATACCTGAATACTTTCACAAAGCTTGTTTCTATATGTGTTACTTTTTTAAGTGACACTTTCTATACACACACACACATACACACACACAAAATTTAGGAAATCACATACAATCAACACATTACAGCAATATTAACAGTATCACATTTTAAAATGATACTGAAATTTGTAATTATTAGTTGCTACCTTTATTTTTATATTATAAATTAAAATGGTCTGATTTATTAGTATGAATGTCTTTAAGAAGACAATCAAGATTTTTCATATATGGATTTGCCTGACTTCCCTGAAGCAAAACAAATTGTGCATGATCAAAAAGTAACTGACACTGCTTCTTTTCACAAGGAAGTATTCCAGTATCTCTTCTATTTACAACTGGAGCATACCTGTATTTTCAGTTTCTATCCCACCATACCAGTGGGATGAAGAGGTCACACTTAAATCTTTACAGCCCTTGACACTTTACTGTGCAGTAAGAATGTGGCGATAGATTTCTCAAACACTTCATGGCAGAAAAGTTTCTCAGGCCCTCCTCTCCTCCATATAGCTGATTCTTTGCAACAAAGGAAAAAGGAAGCAAGTCCACCTTTCATGGCAAGTAACATGAGGTTTCGAATCAGACACACAGAGATAAGAGAAGGAAATATAAGAAGTAAAGATGCAGTTTGACACCTTTCTGATTGCCAAAATAAAAAGATCAGAGAGAGTAAGCAGTTTTCCATTGAATTGTTAAATCTATTAGTGTAGACTAAAAGCTTGAATGTTCATTTCACAAATGCTCACCTGGGATGATACTTTCTATTTAACAACATGTTTGGGGGAGGGTGTAATATTAATATATCTTGTAGTATATAATGTATTTAAGAAAACTTGTGCCTTTATATGCTAATATTATAAATAATTCAGTTTATGAATAGATTAACCCCATAAACTACATAAGGGGGTATACATCATCTCTTCTAACCAAATGTAAATGTTAGGTGAACATGATGACCAATACACTACGGAAACTAACCAACTGTTAATGTACAACAATAACTACAGTAACAATATTTTTTTTAATTTACTCACCAGCTTTATACGCTATTGCATTAGAAGCAGGCACAGACTTCTTATAACACAGAAATACACTGGAACCCCACTGTAAAATATAAATTATGTTTTAAAAAAAGAGCAAAGAGTGAAAATAAATTGATTTTGTTGAAAATCTTCTAAAGGTTCTGATTATTCAGTGAAATCAATTTAAAACATATGTTTATCAAACAGACTACAGGGGCACCCGGGAGGCTTAGTCGGTTGAGAGCCCGACTCTTGGTTTCAGTTAAGGTTGTGATCTTGGGGTCCTGGGATTGAGCCCCATGTTGGGCCCCATGCTCAGCAGGGAGTCGGCTTGAGATTCTCTCTCTCCCTCTCCCTCTGCCCCACCCCCTGACCCATGAGGGTGCGTGCGTTCTTTCTCTTTAAAATGAATGAACAAATCTTTAAAAAAAAAAAAAAAAGACTACAGACTATAAAATATAGCAAAACATGAAGTTCAGAATACTAAAAGAAAGGAGTAAAAAAACACTGCCGCAAAAATTAAACTGACACAGAACAGTTTCAAAAAGTTCGGAATGCTGTAATCAGACACTTTGAAAGAAACAGCACAAAGTTGAGTGGGCTCTGGAGCTCAAACTAGGTACTATGAAGGTAACTGAGGTACTATGAAGTCATTACCTCCAGAGGCAAACTGTCTTCACTAAGAGCCATGGGTACATTAGCCAGTCATCTTTGCCTGTATCTCATTAAAGGTAATAGCTTTAATGAGATTTTATCCAAAGATATTTTTATCTAAAGATATTTTTCAAAATAAATCTGACCCAATAGTAAATCTTAGTCTCATAAAACTATAAATCATAGGTGTATGTTTAATGTTCTTGTTCATTAGAGCCCTTTGAAAAAATAAGTATGGGGCGCCTGGGTGGCTCAGTTGGTTAAGCAACTGCCTTCGGCTCAGGTCATGATTCTGGAGTCCCGGGATCGAGTCCCACATCAGGCTCCCTGCTCAGCGGGGGGTCTGCTTCTCCCTCTGACCCTTCCCCTCTCATGCTCTCTGTCTCCCATTCTCTCAGATAAATAAATAAAATCTTTAAAAAAAAAAAAAAAGAAAAAGAAAAAATAAGTATGTAAGGGGTGGGGTGCCTAGCATGCTTGGTAGAGCATGCGACTCTTGATCTTGGGGTTGTGAGTTCAAAACCCCACTTTGGGTGTAGAGCCCACTTGGAAAAAGCAAGTATGTAAAACTACAATAATTATAATAATATAAAGTCAGTTCCGTGAAGACACCAGTGAAACAACAAAAGCTAATAAAACCTCCATATTAGTGTAACACAGGCAATATTAAAACATACCAAAAAACAATTTTAAATCCCTGACTTTTAAGTACTTTCTCAATGAAATTTTTCTACAAATCAGATAGCTAAGGATTTTAAAAATTATTATGAATCATAAAAGTTACAGATCTAAAAATAATAAAAACAACCACAAAATATAAGCAGAGTAAATTCTACACCCAATAATAAACAGCAGTACAAAAATTATCCTTTTTTCGGGGGTAGGAGAGAGTACATATAGAACTAAAAAGGAAACAACTGTATTCTTACCATTCCACAATTTAAGTTTTTGTCAACTTTGCAGAAAGTATGAGGAGGGGTTTCTCCTTTGCTGGTTACAATAACACAGATATCAGTTACAGCCAAGGAATTCTGGGGTCGAATTAAAGGAGCCCTTCGATAAGTGATAAAGATTCTTTGTGAAGTAGTTGAACTATTGTTGACATTGGCACAGCGACCGTAGGGTGTGGCTTGGATCACTTCACATCCTGGAATAAGCCTTTCTTTCCCTTCATATAAAACTCTGCAAGGCAGGGAGGGGAGAAATAGATAGATAGATAGATAAATACATTTCAAGTTAATGTTGGTTTTCCTCTTGAAAACAAACAAAAAAAATTGAGAAACAAAACCGTTTCTCAAATCTTAATTGTAAACCAAAAGTAAGATGACTACTTTGGGAATTATAGATCTCTTAACTACTATTTTTCAACAGCTGGAATGTAATTTTAAGAACAGTAAATAAGGGCGCCTGGGTGGCTCAGTTGGTTAAGCGACTGCCTTCGGCTCAGGTCATGATCCTGGAGTCCCTGGATCGAGTCCCGCATCGGGCTCCCTGCTTGGCGGGGAGCCTGCTTCTCCCTCTGACCCTCCCCCCTCTCATGTGCTCTCTCTCTCTCATTCTCTGTCTCAAATAAATAAATAAATAAAACTTTAAAAAAAAAAAAAAAAATAAAAAAAATCAAAAAACTTGATTTTTTTATCGCTTTTTACAAAAAAACGTATGAAACAAGAAAGGGGCAACACCATAAACATCCTCAGGTTGATTCCTAGATCAAGTATTCAGACATTTTCATGAAATTTATCTTCATAACTCCTGTCAAAATTTCACCTTTAAAAATCCTCTGACTGAAAATAAATATAAAAATCCTTTGACTGAAACTATAAAACATGGTTTAAAGAAATTAGAGATGAACCAATAAATAAAAAGACATCCCATGGTCATGGATAAGAACACCTAATATTTGGTAAGATGTCAGTATTTCCCAAACAGATCTACAGAATCAACAAAAATGGATACAGGGCTGGCAAAGAATATATGGGAATTGTCTGTACCATCCTTAAAAACTCTTCCATAAAACTAAAATTATTTTAAAATAAGACTTTTTAAAAATTTTTTTTTTAAGTGGGCAAAAAATCTAAATAGGCATTTCTCCAAAGAAGATATGGCCAAAAGCACATAAAGAGGCTCAACATATTAGCCATTAGGGGACTGAAATCAAAACCACAATAAGAGGGCGCCTGGGTGGCTCAGTTGGTTAAGTGACTGCCTTCAGCTCAGGTCATGATCCTGGAGTCCCGGGATCGAGTCCCGCATCGGGCTCCCTGCTCGGCAGGGAGCCTGCTTCTCCCTCTGACCCTCCCCGCTCTCATGCTCTCTGTCTCTCATTCTCTCTGTCTCAAATAAATAAATTAAAAAAAATTAAATTAAAAAAAAAAAAACACAATAAGATACCAACTTCACATACACTGGGAAGGCTATAATCAAAAAGACATAATTACAAGTGCTAGTAAGGTGAGAGTGTAGAGAAACTGGAATCTTTATACAATGCTGGTGGGAATAAACACTGTTTTGGAAAACAGTCCAGTGGTTCCTCAGAGGGTTAAACACGGGAGTTTTGGTATGACTCAGCAATTCTATTCCTAGATATATACCCAAGAGAAATGAAAACATACATCTGCACAAATACTGGTATGCAAATACACATTTCTTAAAAGATTTTATTTATTTATTTGACAGAGAGAGAGAGAGTACAAGAAGGTGGGAGCGGCAGGCAGAGAGAAAGAGAGAAGCAGACTCCTCGCTGAGCAGGGAGCCCAAAGCGGGGCTTGATCCCAGAACCGTGAGATCATGACCTGAGCCGAAGGCAGTTGCTTACCCAACTGAACCACCCCCGTGCCCCAAATACACATTTAACAGCCTTATTCATAACAGCCAAAAAGTGGAAACAATCAAATGTCCACCAACTAATGAAAAGATACATAAAATGTGGCATACGCATATAACAGAATATTGTGTAGCAATAAAAAGCAGTGACATACAAGGTGTGCCTGGCTGGCTCAGTCAGAAGAGCATTCGACTCTTACCTCAGGGTCATGAGTTTGAGTTCCACGTTGGGTGTAGAGATTACTTAGAGAAATAAATAAACTTTAAAAAAAAAAGGCAATGAGGTACTAATACGAGGTACAACATCGATGAGCCTTGTAACCATGATAAGTGAAAGAAGCTACACAAAAAAGACCACATGTAGTATAACTCCATTGACATGAAATGCCCAGAACAGGCACATCTATAAAGACAAAAAGTAGATTAGTAGTTGCCTAGGGCTAGAGGTTGGAAAGGAACATCAGAGAATGACTGCTGATGAATACAGGGTTTCCTTTTAGGGGGATGAAAATGTTCTAAAATTGGCTGTAATAGCAGAACAAATCTGTGAATATATTTAAGACCAATAAACTGTATACTTGAGATGGTTGAACTGTGTGATATCTGAATTATATCTCAATGAAGCTGGTAAAACCCAACTAAATATTAAAATACATTATAAAGCTTCTATATTTAAATCAGGAAAATACTGGCAAATGAGTGAACAGAAAGAACAATGAATACAAAAGAAATACCTGAAATGGATAAAGGTGACATCTCAATATTGATACTGCAGGAAAGATGGACTTTTTAATTTAATAAGCAGTGCTTGAATAGCTGAATTGCCATTTAGGAAAAAAATAAAATTGTATCTATACTTCACACTATACACCAGAAAAAGCTCCCAGTGGATCACAGATAAATGTCAAGAATGAAGACATATGGGGCCCCTGGGTGGCTCAGTCATTAAGCGTCTGCCTTCGGCTCAGGTCATGATCCCAGGGTCCTGGGATCGAGCCCCGCATCGGGCTCCCTGCTCGGCAGGAAGCCTGCTTCTCCCTCTGCCTCTGCCCCTGCTTGTGTTCCCTCTGCTCCTTTTTCCTCTCTCTCAAATAAATAAAATCTTATAAAAAATAACTAATTAATTAAAAAAAAAAAAAGAATGAAAACATACCAGTACTAAAAGAAAACCTAGCACTGGGAAAAGTGTAACTATGACTCAAAATCTAGAAACAATAAAAGGGAGGAAGAAAATAAACTTCATCAAGTAAACTCTACGTGACAAAAAATGCAAGTCAAAAGATAAATTATAAACTTGAAGAAAACATTTGGAAACTTATTTCACAAAAGTTTCATCTTCCTAGTACATAAAAATGTACTGTAAAAAAATCAAAAAGGCCAAAACCCTGTTTTAATTTTTATTATTATTTTTAAGATTTTATTTATTTGTCAGATAGAGAGAGAGAAAGAGCACAAGCAGGGGGAGCAGCAGAGGGAGAGGGAGAAGCAGAGTCCCCTGCTGAGCAAGGAGCCTGATGCAGGGCTTGATCCCAGGACCCTTAGATCATGACCTGAGCTGAAGGCAGATGCTCAACCGACTGAGCCACCCAGGTGTCCTAAAACCCTGTTTTTAAAAAGACATAAACAAAGGCAATGCCAAAAGACATTAACAATTCACAAAAGAAAAAACAGAAAACAGTCCTTAAACATATGAAGAAATAGTTAATCTCATTAAAATTACTCCAACAGAATCACTTCTTGACTGTGAGACTGACAAAAATTCAAAAATTTGATCACATATTTTGTGGATGGGACTGGGGGAAAAGAAGTACATATATCATATATTGATGGTGGCATGACCACAATGGAGAGAAATGTGGTAACATTTAACAGAATTACGTATGCATTTATCTTTTACCCCAGCAATGCCCTTCCAGGACTACCTGAAAATATACTTCCACAAATATGTAATAATATATACAAAGTTATTCACCAAAGCATTTTTTTTTTTTTTAAGATTTTATTTATCTGACAGAGAGACACAGCGAGAGAGGGAACACAAGCAGGGGAAGTGGGAGAGGGAGAAGCAGGCTTCCTGCAGAGCAGGGAGTCCGATGCAGGGGCTTGATCCCAGGGTCCTAGGATTGAGTCCCGCATTGGGCTCTCTGCTCCTTGGGAGCCTGCTTCTCCCTCTGCCTCTCTCTCTCTCTCTCTGTCTCTCATGAATAAATAAATAAAATTAAAAAAAAGAACAACAAACAGAGGTTTGGATGAATAAAGTATACACATCCACACAAGTAAGTACTACAGAGTTATAAAAAAATGAGAAAGACCTCCATGTTCAAATATGAGGTGATTCCGATGATATACTGTTGGGTGAAAAAAGCAAAGTATGAAATAGTATATACAGTATTTATAGTTTAAGAAGAAGAAATAAAAATACACACACATGGGGCGCCTGAGCGCACCAGGGTGGCTCAGATGGTTAAGCATCTGCCTTTGGCTCAGGTCAAGATCCCAGGGTCCTGGCTCGGCTGGGAGCCTGCTTCTCCCTCTCCCTCTGCCCCTCCCCCTTCTCATGCTCTCTCTCTCTCTCTCTCTCTCTCTCTCTCTGTATTTCTGTGTCTCAAATGAATAAAATCTTTAAAAAATAAATATACACACATATGTGTTTATTTTTGTAAAAACACATAGTGAAAGGATAAATCAAAAACTGCATTAACAGAGGAAGAGAGGGCATAAAGTATAGAGAAAAAAGTATAGGAAATAAAGACTGAAGCAATACTTCTCTAAATATATCTTTTTACATGTTTTGAGCTGTGATAATATTTTCCAGATTAACAGAAAATTTTTCTAAAACAAATGAAACACAAACAGAAACAGATGAACCTAACTGCAAACTACATAACAAATTGGTAACAACCACATAGAAAACTACTTCATATAATTTTTTAACACAGTAAATACTCTGTAAATGCTTGATAGGTTTTATTCCAAGGGCAAGGAACCGTATATATATATATATATATATATATATATATATACATATATATATATAAAATGCCTCAGTAACAATGAACACACACAAATCCAGATTTTGTTTGGCGAAGCAGTCAGCTGGAAAGGGCTCCCACTGGCCAAACTCGGGACCATATGAGCAAACAGAATAAGTATTATAATAGATTTTTATCACACAGAATAAATTAAAATCCATAGTTTCTTAGTTACTCTAAACAATTAAAAAAAAGAGAGAGAATAAGAAAGCTCTTCATTCAAGCTCTTCAAGAAAAATGCCAGTTAAAAAAATTTATTTTTTAGAGGGGGGCGCCTGGGTGGCTCAGATGGTTAAGCATCTGCCTTCGGCTCAGGTCATGGTTCTGGGGTCCTGGGATGGAGTCCCACATCGGGCTCCTGGCTCGGCGGGGAGCCTGCTTCTCCCTCTCCCTCTGCCTCTCTCCCTGCTCATGCTCTCTATTAAAAAAAAAAAAATTATTTTTTAAATGATAGAATTAGAAAAGTCTCAGGTGCCTGGGTGGCTCAGTTGTTAAGCGTCTGCCTACGGCTCAGGTCATGATCCCAGGGTCCTGGGATCAAGCCCCACATTGGCCTCCCTGCTCCGCGGGAAGCCTGCTTCTCCCTCTCCCACTCCCCCTGCTTGTGTTCCTGCTCTCACTGTCTCTCTCTCTGTCAAATAAATAAATAAAATCTTAAAAAAAAAAAAAAAAAGAATTAGAAAAGTCTCATTTTACATCCCCTGCCATGCAAGATCTAATTCAGGCAATGATCAATGGATCCTACAAAACGAGAAGTGAAAAGGAACTAGGGAAGCAGGTATTTAAAAAAGGCCCACAACTCCACAAATTACTTAAATAACAATGAAAATAACAATAGATATCTGACAATTACCATCTTAACTAAGTGACTGAACTTAACATTACTAATTATGAGACAATCTGTCACTACATCCTCTCCTAATGCTAGCCCTACCTATAAGTATTCTTGCCAAAAATATTTAACGTAAATTTAATTCAGACTTTAAACCTAACATCCAATTTATAGGAAATACTGACAATAAGGTAACAAGTTAAACAACATAATGAAGAAACAATTAGATAAATCTAGAGTGGGGAACATTCTATAAGACAATTGGCAAGACTCTGCAAAATGTCAATATATAACAGAAAAATTGGGGGGAGATGAAGAGACTAAAGAGGCATAACAACCAAATGCAGTGAGTAAACTATGACAGGATGCTGAATATTTTTTTTCAAGATTTTACTTGGCAGATAGAGTGAGAGAGGGAGTGAGCACAAGCAGGGGGAGTGGCAGGCGAGGGAGAAGGAGGCTCCCCGCTGAGCAAGGAGCCGATCCTAGTACCCTGGGATCATGACCTGGGCCTAAGGTAGCTGCTTAACTGACTGAGCCACCCAGGCGCCCCATGAATATTTTTCTTAAAAAGGCGATAAAAGATATTCTGGGGATAACTGTGAATATTTGGATAGGGAATGGATATTGAAAAATACAATACAATTATTAATTTTCTATATACCATGGTTCTACAGGAACACGTCTTAAGGGATGCATGCTGAAGTATTCATGGGAGAATTGTCAGGATATCTCCAGCCTCCTTTCAAATAGTTTAGCAAAAATATGGAAAAATGTTAATTTGCTGAATCTAGGTGGAAAGTGTACTGTTCATTATACTACAGTCTATCATTCAGGAGGAAAGGATACTGGTGTTTATGATAGCATTCAATTAACTTTTCTGTATGTTTGAAAATTTTCCAAAAAAAACACAAAAGTGCTGGAGAAAAAGCTCTTTTGAAACTCAGTAAATCTGGGGGGTGCCTGGGTGGCTCAGTCATTAAGCATGTGCCTTCGGCTCAGGTCATGATTCCAGGGTCCTGGGACAGAGCCCCGCATCGGGCTCCCTGCTCTGCAGGAAGCCTGCTTCTCCCTCTCCCACTCCCCCTGCTTGTGTTCCCTCTCTCATTGTGTCTCTCTCTGTCAAATAAAAAAATAAAATCTTAAAAAAAAAAAAAAAAGAAAATCAATAAATCTGGAACGCCTAGGTAGCTCAGTCGGTTAAGCATCTGCCTTTGGTTCAGGTCATGATCTCCGGGTCCTGGGATCCAGCCCCACATCAGGATCCCTGCTCAGCAGCAAGTCTGCTTCTCCCTCTCCCTCTGCCCCACCCCAGGACCCCCCCCCCTCCGCAATCCTCTTTCCCCCCCCCCCCCCCCCCCCCCCCACCCCCCCCCCCCCGCCCACGGCATGGGCGTGCACGCGCTCTCTCTCTCCTTCTTTCTCTCTCTCTCTCTCATGCACATGTACACTCTCACTCTCTCAAACCATGAGAGACTATGGACTCTGAGAAACAAACTGAGGGTTCTAGAGGGGAGGGGGGCATGGGTTAGCCTGGTGATGGGTATTAAAGAGGGCACGTATTGAATGGAGCACTGGGTGTTATACGCAGACGATGAACCATGGAACACTACATCAAAAACTAATGATGTGGGGTGCCTGGGTGGCTCAGTTGGTGGTTGGGCGACTGCCTTCGGCTCAGGTCATGATCCTGGAGTCCCAGGATCGAGTCCCACATCGGGCTCCCTGCTCCGCAGGGAGTCTGCTTCTCCCTCTGACCCTCCTCCCTCTGACCCTCCTCCCTCTCACGCTCTCTGTCTCTCATTCTCTCTCTCTCAAATAAATAAATAAAATCTTTAAAAAAAAAAAACTAATGATGTAATATATGGTGATTAACATAATAAAATAAAATTCAAAAAATGAATCTGATAAATGGAGGAAGAACTGCGTAATTTGTGATTCTTTGTCTTAATAAACACATCTGACACATAAGATAATATATTGTACTATTTAAATTATACTTTATAGAGTATTTGATGTTACGGGGAATATCAGATCTTATGTACTTTAAACTTAATTAACATTTTTCTTAAAAAAAAAGAAAACCTGATAAATATCTCATGTCAGTTTATGAAAGTCAAAAAGGTCAAAAGTTTGAAAACAGTATTTCTTATTTAGTTGAATGAGATGGGTACCTGTCTTTGTAGTGGCTACAAGTTTTCCAAACCTCACTCGTGTGCTTAAATGGGGGGAAAGTGGGGTGGACAGGTCAAAATATTGCAGTCACCAGGTATTAACAATTATTTGATCTGGAAAGAAAAATTTACCATGATGATTAACTAAAAGACAACCTACACTCTGGGAAACTAGATCAGTAAACTATCATAACAAGCCTTAGGGAAGTACAAGATGTATATGAGTCACTTGCAACCTGAAGGTATCTAAGTATTAATTATCTAAGTCATCATTTTAAGTTGTGCCCCTAAACCACAAGAACAGCAATCTTTGAAAGCTACACATCCTTTCAATTATGACTGTATAGTGGGGGGATGGGGAGGAGGATATGAAAAGATGGCCTTGAGAGACGGCTGACAGTCAACACTTAAGTCTGAAACACAAGTTATGTCCCTGGCTTGATTCCCATCAACTGACATGGATATTACCAAAATTTTACCCTATACCCATCCTTCTATGGGTATTACCTATCTTCTTCTTAAGAAACTCAGAGAGAAAATGAAAAGAACTGACATAAAACCATCACATGTCCTGAATTACTCCCCTGCAACCAACAGTTTGTGTTTATACCAATTTTCATCTCCTTCTCAAAGGAAAAGCCCCTCCCATTAAAGGCTAATCCAGTCACCTATGCTGTTGACATTGCCCCTTCCATCTGTTTCATAATTTTACTCTATCAAATACCTCCTTATTCCTCTATTTTCACCCTTTCTTTTCCATTGGTGTCTCTCCTTCAAGTAGGGATGTTCAAGGTTATCCCCTGGAAGAAAATTAAAAAACAGCCCATGACTCTGTATTGCCTTACCCTACCCCCCCCACCCAGGTATCCTCAACCGTTGCTTCTGGGGATTTTGTTAAAATACAGATTCCGATTAAGGAGGTTTGGGGCAGTGCCTGAGATTCTGAATTTCTAACATGTTCCCAGGCCCTACGGATGATACTGGTTCAAGGACCACATCTTAAATAGCAAAGCCTATTACTATTCTCTCTTTAAGTCAAGCTTTCAAAAAAGCCTCTATTAATCCAATTCCAATCATTTCTCAACCTTTCTAACTTGGCTCCTGTTCCTGATGATCCTATAAAGCTGTATGACCACCATCCTAACTGTATTGACTTAAAGGAAAACCACAGAGCTAAACAGCGTGGCCAATACTAAAGGAGTTAAATGGATGCTGCATAAAGGTCAACTAAGGTAAGGACAAATCATCCTTTGACTTTGGAAATCTGAACATAATGAGGACCTAGGACCATTTCACCAGAGCTCGACTGCAAAAGTAGAGGAGGTGATTTAGACAACAAGTGGTGGTCAAATGGAGCAGCTCACTACCTTTTCTTAATATCTGAACAACTATTATCAGAAAAACCAGCAGCCATTAAGAAACAACAACAACAACTTCATGGGACAATCAGGGAAATTTGGATATATGATGATATTAAGTAATTAATCATTTCTACAGAGTGGTATTGTGATGACATTAAGAGATTCAACATAAGAAAATCAATGTAATACCTCACATTAATAGAAAGAAGGAAATACCTGCATGATCTCAATTAACAAAGAAAAGGCATTTGAAATAAATCCAACACACTTTATGATAAAATCATAAAATCAGAAATAGAAGGGACCTTTCTTAACATGATAAAAGGCATTTATGAAAAACCCACAGCTAACATCATATTCAATGGTGAAAGACTGAAAGCTTTCCACCTAAGATCAGGAATGAGCCAAGGATGCCTGTTTTCACTATCATTATCCAACACTACGTTTAAGTTCTAGTTGGAGCGATAAGACAAGGGAGCAAATACAACAAACTGCAAAGGAAGGAGTAAAACTAGCTCTATTTGCAGATGACATGATCCTATATATTAAAAAAAACCCTGAATATCCAAAAGAAAGCTATTAGAGCTAGCAAATTCAGCAAAGTTGCAGGGTATAAGATTAACACATGTAATTAAAATTCAGCTGTGTTTGTATACAACAGCAATGAACAACCCAAAAAGGAAATTAAGAAAACAATCCCATTTTTTTTTAAGATTTTTTTATTTATTTATTTGACAGAGAGAGACACAGTGAGAGAGGGAACAGAAGCAGGGGGAGTGGGAGAGGGAAAAGCAGGCTTCCCGCCGAGCAGGGAGCCTGATGCGGGGCTTGATCCCAGGACCCTGGGATCATGACCTGAGCCTAAGGCAGGCGCTTAATGACTGAGCCACCCAGGTGCCCTGAAAACAATCCCATTTTTAATAGAATCCAAAAGAATAAAATATGTAGGAATAAAATGAATCAAGGAGGTGAAAGACTTACACACTAAATAAAACATTGCTGAAAGAAATTAAAGACCTAAATAAAAGGGAAAGATATTTCATATTCATAAGTTAGAAGACTTAACTGGTATAAAGATGGTCGTACTCCCTACTTTGATCTATAGATTAAATGCAATCCCCACCAAAATTCCAACTCCGTGTTTTGCATAAAGGGACAAGCTGAGGGCACCTGGGTGGCTCAGTTGGTTAAGCGACTGCCTTCGGCTCAGGTCATGATCCTGGAGTCCCTGGATCGAGTCCCGCGTCGGGCTCTCTGCTCGGCAGGGAGCCTGCTTCTCCCTCTGACCCTCCCCCCTCTCATGTGCTCTCTCTCTCTCTCTCATTCTCTCTGTCTCAAATAAATAAATAAAATCTTTAAAAAAAAAAAAAAGGGACAAGCTGATCCTAAATACTTCCTAGGATGCTCTCAAGTACCTGTATGTTTTTACTGATGGTAATTATAATAAACAGAACAGCTTAATACATGACATGTATACCTATTAAAGTAATAATTATAGGTATTCTAAAAGCATATCTCATCTACAAAAGAGGGTCAATGTAGACATTTTTGGGAAAGGGGCTTTTACAAAGGATGTACTTCTCTGGCTGTGGACTAAGATACTAAATACCTTATAAAAACTATACTCATTCTAAATTGTAAATACCTCCTCCCTCCTGGGACTAAAAACCACACAGCACAATTTTTTTTTTTTTTTTAAACAGGAATGTTCCTTTGTTAAGTGAGTTCAGGGCTTCACAAAACCTCATCACATAACCTAAGCAGCCCCTTAAAAATATAGTCTTTTATTATAGCTTCTTGTTCTTTTATTTTTAATTAATAAGTTTATCTGAAAAGTACAAGAGAAATGGAATCACATTTCAGGCTCTAATGCCTTCATTTCAATCTTTTGAAAGGAAATGATCTAATGATTCAAGTACAATGCAGAGAAATTCAGTAAGGGTGGATAGAGAGATGTAATATCTTACTACACTTGATCCTAAAGTAACAAATAATAATAGAACTATCGGGGCGCCTGGGTGGCTCAGTCGTTAACCGTCTGCCTTCGGCTCAGGTCATGATCCCAGGGTGCTGGGATCGAGCCCCGCATTGGGCTCCCTGCTCAGTGGGGAGCCTGCTTCTCCCTCTCCCACTCCCCCTGCTTGTGTTCCCTCTCTCGCTGTGTCTCTGTCAAATAAATAAATAAAATCTTTAAAAAATAATAATAATAATAGAACTATCAAGGATTTCAAATTTCTATTCCCATGTACTTTAAATAAATACTATTTCCTTCACTATAGCAAAAGAAAATAAGTCACCATACCCAATGTCGGTAAGGGGTGGTTTATCTCTTGCTCTCTTATAACAGAGGAAAAGTTCTGGGCTTTTCAGACTTCCATAGTTCAAATTTGCTTGGAGAGCTGATGGAGTGGCTTCAACACAGGTGTAACCTTCAGGTACTGTTTCCCCAGCAGATTTGTTAATAACTGCAATGTCTGTAATTGGAGCTTTAGGCCCAGTTGACTTAGTGTCTAAACGATTTATTTCTTGATCTAAAAGAGTAGATGTGTCAGTGAGACCTGCCACAACAAAGTAGTCAGTCACTCTTGGCCCTTTGTCTTCTATCATTGTTGTTATTTTATTTCCTAGAAGAGGAAAAAAAGAAAAAAGACATCCATTAAATAAAACACTTTATCTTGACTAAAATTAAAATACTCCTGGGTTGGGCGCCTGGGTGGCTCAGATGGTTAAGCGTCTGCCTTCGGCTCAGGTCATGATCTCAGGGTCCTGGGATCGAGTCCCGCATCGGGCTCCCTGCTCTTTGGGAGCCTGCTTCTCCCTCTGCCTCTCTCTCTCTCTCTGTCTCTCATGAATAAATAAATAAAATCTTAAAAAAAAAAAAAAAAACTCAACAAAAAATACTCCTGGGTTAACAGTGATCAATTAAGTGCAATTCCCAGCTGGATTTATAATCAAAATGTTGTCGTTCCAGAGCAGCAGACTGTTTTGGTATTATCTTGTCAGCTTTTACCTGCTATAAAGTACAAATTTACAGCATCAACTCATTTGTAAGGCAACTATGATCCTTTCATGTGCGAAGGCCCTGTTAAGAATAATCAAACTGGGGGCGCCTGGGTGGCTCAGTCGTTGGGTGTCTGCCTTCAGCTTGGGTCGTGATCCCGGGGTCCCAGGATTGAGCCCCGCATCGGGCTCCATCCTCCGCGAGAGGCCTGCTTCTCCCTCTCCCACACCCCCTGCTTGTGTTCCCTCTCTTACTGTGTCTGTCAAATAAATAAATAAAATCTTTAAAAAAAAAAAAAGAATAATCAAACTGTCAGAGGTGGGCTATGGGCTATGGTGCTTCAGCAAAATGCACTGCATGAACAATATTCAGACCATTTAAAAAATCATTCTCTTTTGGGTTACAAAATTCCTAAAGCTAAGCTTCACATTTAAACAAATGAATGGAGTTCATCATGAATTAAGTCAAGGTCTAAGACTAAATAAATAAATAAATAAATAAAGGTAATAGTAATAAATATAATCAAACTGGTCTCCTAATCCAGTTAGGAGTCTGTCCCTTCTGGTTAAGAAACTTTATGGAAACACCACGTAAACTAAGTAAGTTTAGGAGTCATAATGTATTTCCTATATAAATACCAGATAGAGCATAAAATACTATAATCAAGGAAGACAAAATCATAGAAAACACATATTAAGAGACTTAGGTAATACATGGTAGAAACCCAGAGATTATGAACATTGAGTCAAGATTTCTTTTTTTTTTAAAGATTTTATTTATTTATTTATTTGAGACAGAGAGAATGAGAGAGAGTGAGCACATGAGAGGGGGGAGGGTTAGAGGGAGAAGCAGACTCCCTGCCGAGCAGGGAGCCCGATGCGGGACTCGATCCAGGGACTCCAGGATCATGACCTGAGCCGAAGGCAGTCGCCCAACCAACTGAGCCACCCAGGCGCCCTTGAGTCAAGATTTCTATTATCTCTAAACTCAGCACCTCTAAAAATAAAATTAAGCTTCTGAGGTTTTAAATATTTCCATGGATTTTATTTTATATACTTTTTAAAAACAACTTTATTTAAGTACAACTGACATACAATAAAATGTACATATTTAAAGTGTAAATTTTCATAAATATATACACCTGTGAAATCATTACCACAATCAAGATAGTAAACCTATCCATCAAAACCCCAAATTTTCATATACCCCGTCATATCCCTTCCTCCCCAATGAGTAATCTGTTTAGTCACTATAGTTTTTAGAACTGATGTACATGGAATCATATAGTATGTATTCTTTTTTTGCCTAGCTTTTTTCATAACTGAGATTCATTCATGCTATTGTTTATATCAATAGTTTCTTTTTTTAATATTTTTTAAAATATTTTTTTAAGTAATCTCTATACCCAACTCACAACCCTGAGGTGAAGAGTCGCATGCCCTACCAATTGAGCCAGCCAGGTGTCGCTCATCCCTTTTTTTTTTTTAAAGATTTTATTTATTTATTTGCCAGACAGAGACACAGCAAGAGAGGGAACACAAGCAGGGGGAGTGGGAGAGGGAGAAGCAGGCTTCCCGCGTAGCAGGAGCCCGATGCGGGGCTCGATCCCAGGACCCTGGGATCATGACCTGAGCCGAAGGCAGACGCTTAACAACTGAGCCACCCAGGTGCCCCTCGCTCATTCCTTTTTATTGCTAAGTAGTATTCCACTGTTGAGTATACCACAACATGTTTATCTATTTACCTTATTAATAGACATTTGGGTTATTCTCAGTTTGGAGTTACTACAAATAAAGCTGTCATAAATAACCATGTATAGGCCTTACGGACATAAGCTTTCATTTACCCTAGGTCAATTCTTAAGATGAAAGGATTGGATCACCTGCTAGATATATATAGTTCTAAAAAACTGCCAAAGAGTTTCCTAGAGTGAGTATACCATTTTATATTCCTACCCTCAGTATATGAGACTTCCAGTTGTTCCACATCCTCTCTGAAGCTCTATATGATCAGTCTTTTAAATGTAGATACTCTAATATGCCTACAGTGATACTTAACTATCATTTTAATTTGCATCTTTTTTTTTTTTTTTTTTTTAAGTAGGCACCACAACTAGCGTGGAGCCCAACTCAGGGCTTGAACTCACAACCCTGAGATCAAGAGTCCGATGCTCAACTGACTGAGTCACCCAGGCACCTGTCAATTTGCATCTTCCTAATGACTAGTGATGTTAACCACATTTTCATGTACTTATTTTCCATCCATGTATTTTCCTCAGTGAAGTTTCTGTTCAAATCTTTGCCCATTTTCTTTTTTTTTTTTTAAGATTTTATTTATTTGAGACAGAATGAGAGAGAGAGAGAGAGCTCATGAGAGGGGGGAGGGTCAGAGGGAGAAGCAGGTTCCCCGCCGAGCAGGGAGCCCGATGCAGGACTCGATCCCGGGACTCCAGGATCATGACCTGAGCCGAAGGCAGCCGCTTAACCGACTGAGCCACCCAGGCGCCCCTGCCCATTTTCTACTTGGGCTGTTTGTTTACTCATTCTTGAGTTGTTTTTTGTTTGTTCGTTTTTAAAATTTTATTTATTTATTTACTTACTTTCGAGAGAGAGAAAAGGAGAGAGCTTGTGCACAAGCGGGGAGAAGGACAGAAGGGGACGGGCAGGGGGGAGGGGGAGGGACAGAGGGGAGGGGGAGGGACAAGCCAACTCCCCGCTGAGCGCAGAGCCCCACATGGGGCTCAATCTCACAACCTTGAGATCACGATCTGAGTCGAACCAAGAGTCAGACGCTCAACTGACTGAGCCACCCAGGCACCCCCATTCTTGAGTTTTAAAAGTTCTTTATATATTCTATAGAAAAATCATTTATTAGGCATATGCTTAGCAAATATTTTCTCCCAATCTATGACTTGTCTTTTTATTCTAATAATATCTTTTAAAAGCAGAAGTTTTTATTTTTGATGAAGTCCAACTTACCAATCTGTTCTTTTATGGGTCATGCTTGTGGTATCATATTTAAGAAATCACTGTCTAATCTAAGGTCACAAAGGTTTTCTCCAATGTTTTCCTCTAAAAATTTCATAATTTCAAGTTTTACATTTAGGTCTATGATCCATTTTAAGTTAGTTTTTGTATATAGTGGAGGTATAAATAAAGATTCACTTTTTACATATAGATATTCAATTTTTCCAGCACCACTGGTTGAAAAAACTAACTTTTCTCCACTGCTTTCCCTTTGTATCTTTATTCAAAAACCAACTGCCCAACATGTTTATATTCATCTCTGGATTCTTTTATTCCACTAATCTATATGTCTATATGTCAGTACCAAATGATTTTGATTACCATAATTTATAATAAATCTTGAAATCAGGAAGTGTTAGTCTTCAACTCTGTTCTTTTTCAAAATTGTTTTGATTATTCTATTCTAGGTCCTCTACATTTCCATAAGCATTTTAGAATCAGCCTGTCCATTTCTACCACCAAAAAAAGCCTATTAGGATTTTAACTAGAATTGTGTTGAAACTGTAAGTCAATTTAAGGAAAACTGTCAATACTGAGTCTTCAAACCCATGAACAAGGTTAATCTCTGCATTTACTTAGATTTATAAAAATTTCTCTCATCCATGTTTGTAGTTTACAGCATATGTCCTTCACATCTTATCAGATTTTGCTTAAGTACGTAATAATTAATGCTATTGAAAACGACACTATTCCTTTTTAACTCAGTTTCCCATTATTCTTTGCTACTACATAGAAATACAATTGATTTTATATCTTTATCTTATACAGTGCAATCTTCATACAGTTGCTTACAAGTTGTAGAGTTTTGTAGGTACCATCAAATTTTCTACACAGATAATGTGTCTATGAATAAAGACAATTTTACTTCTTTCTTTCCAATACAGATGCCTTTTATTTCTTTTTCTTGTCTTACAGTACTGGGTAGAACATCCAGTACAGTGTTCAAAAGAAATGCTGACCAAAGAAGATATACAAATGACCTTAAGCACATGAAAAGGTGCTCAGCATCATTAGTCTTAGCAGCATTATTCACAATAATCAAATGGTAAAAACAATCCAAATATCCACCCAAAAAATGAATGGATAAACATAATGTGATATATCTATACAACAGAATATTATTCATTCATAAAAAGGGAACTGAATTTTGATAAATGCTGTAACATGGATGAACTCTGAAAACTTTATGCTAAGTGAAATAACCCCCAGAAAGACACAGAAGAACAAATATTATATGGCTCCTACATGAGGTATACTGAATAAATTCCTAGAGACATAAAGTAGAGGTTATCAGGGGCTGGGAGGGGGGAAAATGGAGAGTTACTGTTTAATGGGTACAGAGTTTATGCTGGAGACGACGGAAAAGTTTTGGGTATAGCAGTGGCAATGGTTATACAACACTGCCAATGTATTTAATGCCACTAAAGTGTATACTTACAAATGGTTAAAATGATAAATGTTATATATATTTGCTACAATAAAAAGAGAGAATGTATCAATAAGCATCTCTCCATATTAACCTTCTAGGCTTCAGTTAAGTTACAGAGTAAACTCCCAGAATCAGCTTTCTAGATCAGAGTATAAACCCATGTATAACTATTACTATATGCTTCTTGCCTTTTGAAAAGAATATACCAATTTACCATGGCAACAGTAATGTATCTATGGTCCAATGGGTGTTACAACTGTATTTATGTTTATTGTGTTAGAGTAAAATTGGTATAGAGAGGTTTTAATACACATTTCTTTGATTTAAAAGAAAAAAAAAAAAAAGGAGAGAGGCACCTGGCTGGCTCAGTCAGTAGAGCATGTGACTCTTGATCTTGGGGTCGTAAGTTCAAGCCCCATGCTGGGTACAGACATTATTCAAATAAATCAATGAATTTTTTTTTTTTTAGAAGAGAGAGAAATGTTGAGAGTAGACATCTTCATTTTGTTCCTAATCTTACAGGGAAAGCATTCAGTCTTTTATCAGTAAATATGGTGTTACTTGTAAGTTTTTCATAAATATTTGCTCCTTATCAAGTTCTTTCTAATCCTGAGACTTTTATCAGGAATATATGTTAGACTTTATCACACACTTTTTCTGCACCTACTGACATGAAACACTTCTCTTTGTTTAACATAGTGAATTACAATGATTAATTTTCAAGTTATTAATCAACACTGAATTCCTAAAATAAACCCCACTTGGTCATGATATATTATCCCCTTTATATATTCTTGAATTCTATTTGTTAAAATTTTGCTTGAAATTTTATATATGTTAATGAAGGATACTGGTCTGTAGTTTTCTTTTCTCCTAATGTCTTTATCTGGTTTTGATACCAAGGTAATGATAGTCTCACAGAATGAGTTGAGAAGAATTTCCTCCTCTTCAAGTTTCTGGGGCAGTCTGTATAGAATTGGTATTATTTCTTCCTTAAATGTTTGATAGAATTCACCTGAGAAATCATTTGGGTCTGGAGTTTTCTTTGTAGGTAGGTTTTTATAACTCTGAATTCAATTCCTTTAACGCATACAGGCTATTAGGTTACCTACTTCCTCTTGAATAAACTTTCATCGTTTGTGTCTTAGTCCATTCAGGCTGCTATACCAGAATACCATAGACTGGGTGTCTTATAAACAACAGAAATTTGTTTCTCACAGTTCTTGAGATTGGGAAGTCCAAGATAAGGCACTGGCGGATTCACTGCCTAGTGAGGGCTGGCTTCCTAGTTCCTAGAAGGCTGTCTTTCCACTGTAACTTCACATGATTGAAAGGAGCGAGGGAATCTCTCTGGAATCTCTTTTTTTAAAAGGCACTAATTCCCCTCAGGAGGGTTTTACCCTCAGGACTGAAATACCTCCTAAAGCCCCACCTCCAAATACCATCAGCCTGGGGATTAGGTTTCAACATCAGAAGAGGGGGAGGGGACAATCAGTATATAGCAGTGTCGTTCAAGAAATTTGTCCATTTCACCTAAATTCTCATATTTATTGGCACAAAGTTGTTCATCATATTTCCTTATTATACTTTTAATATCTGTAGAATATGTAGTGATGTCACCTCTCTCATTCCCAATATTAGTAATTTGGTTCTTCTTTTTTCCTAACCAGTCTGGCTAGAAATTTATGGTTTGTTTTTTTTTTTAAGATTTTATTTATTTAAGGGCGCCTGGGTGGCTCAGTTGGTTAAGCGACTGCCTTCGGCTCAGGTCATGATCCTGGAGTCCCGGGATCGAGTCCCACATCGGGCTCCCCGCTCAGCGGGGGGTCTGCTTCTCCCTCTGACCCTCCTCCCTCTCATGTACTCTCTCTCTCATATAAATAAATAAAATCTTAAAAAAAAAAAAAAAAAAGAAGGAGGGTTGTAAAGAAAGGCTGCAAACACAAATACCTAAAGGGGTCAAGCAGGATATGAGAGTCTGTGGGAACTAGAGAATACAGGCAGCCACTACTAGTCAGATCCATCCAATTGTTGCCAAATGGACTTGGCAAAACCAGAATTTCTTTTTTGCCTTCTTAAAAGAAGCCAGAAATCAGGATTTTTATGTCTCTAAGTTTTAAAATATCGGCAACTAATTCAGAATTCTTGTAAACACTACTAAGTTCAAACAAAACACATTAAGCAGGGTATATTCAAAGTTTAAATTAAAAGTCTAGAAAAGAACAGTTTCTAAATTCCATTAAAATTTTTTTTTTTGAGGGGCGCCTGGGTGGCTCAGATGGTTAAGCAACTGCCTTCGGCTCAGGTCATGATCTCAGGGTCCTGGGATCGAGCCCCATGTCAGGCTCCCAGGTCGGCGGGAAGTTTGCTTCTCTCTCTCCCTTTGCCTCTACTCCTGCTTGTGTTTTCTCTCTCTCTCTCTCTCTAACAAATAAATAAAATCTTTAAAAAAAGTTTTTGAGGGGCGCCTGGGTGGCTCAGTTGGTTAAGCCACTGCCTTCGGCTCAGGTCATGATCCTGGAGTCACAGGATCGAGTCCCGCATCGGGCTCCCTGCTCGGCAGGGAGTCTGCTTCTCCCTCTGACCCTCCTCCCTCTGATGCTCTCTGTCTCTCATTCTCTCTCTCTCAAATAAATAAATAAAATCTTTAAAAAAAAAAAAGTTTTTGATGTGGTTAAATACCTAACTTCACCATTATAAATATATGAGCCAATAAACCTAACTACATACCAAATTGACAATATAATCACATAAGAGGGAATGAAAAAAGAACTAATACAAGTAATTTAAACAATTTAACATAAAGAACTGAAAACAAAATCCTGACCTTAGACACTAGGGTATGGTTTATAGTGGTATAGTTCAAACATTCTATGTACTAAATGTAATGTGGTACCCTGAATTGAAATATAGAACAGAAAAAGCACATTAACATAAAAACTGGTGAGATTAAAATAAAATCTGGATTTTAGTTAAAATCAATATAACAATGTTGTCTTAGTTTTTTTTTTTTTTTTAAAGATTTTATTTATTTATCTGAGAATGAGAGAGAGAACACGAGAGGAGAGAGGGTCAGAAGCAGAAGCAGACTCCCCGCTGGGCAGGGAGCCTGATGCGGGACTCGATCCTGGGACTCCAGGCTCATGACCCGAGCTGAAGGCAGTAGCTTAACCAACTGAGCCACCCGGGCGCCCCAACGTTGTCTTAGTTTTGACAAATGTACTATGGTAATGTAAGATGTTAACCATAGAAAAATACAGGAATTCTCTGTATTATCTTTTCAACTTTTCAGTAAATCTAAAATAATTCAAAAATAAAAATTTTTAGGGGCGCCTATGTGGCTCAGTCAGTTGAGCATCTCCTGCCTTTGGCTCAGGTCACGATCTCAGGGTCCTGGGATCAAGCCCCACATCAGGTTCCCTGATCAGTGGCGAGTCTGCTTCTCCCTCTCCGTCTGTGATCTCTCTTGCTCTCACTCTCTCATAAAAATAAATAAATAAATATTTAAAAAATAAAAAATTTTAAATATGTGTGTCAACATTATTTATACTAGATCCCCAAAAAATGGAAACAGCACAAATGTCCACCAACAGATGAGGGGATAAATAAAATGTAGTACATCCATACAATGGACTATCTTCAGCAATAAACAGGAATTAAGTACTTACTGATACATGCTAAACATGGATAAACCCTAAAAACATTGCACTAAGTGGAAGAAGTCAGTCACAAAATACCACATATAGTATGGTTCCATCTATACAAAATGTCCTAAATAGGCAATCTATAAAAAGAGAAAGTCAACTGGCAGCTGCCTAGATTGGGGGGATGGAGGAAATGGGGAATTATTCTAATGGGCATGGGGTTTCTTTTAGGGGTGATAAAACTGATTGTGGTGGGGCACCTGGGTGGCTCAGTCGTTAAGTGTCTGCCTTCGGCGCAGGTTGGGATCAAGCCCCACATCAGGCTTTCCACTCAGCGGGAAGCCTGCTTCTCCCTCTCCCACTCCCTTCTGCTTGTGTTCCCTCTCTCACTGTGTCTCTCTCTGTCAAATAAATAAATAAAATCTTTAAAAAAAAAAAAAGAAAAACTGATTGTGGTAATGGTTGAGCAATCTGTGACTACGCTAAAAACCAATGAATTGTATACTTTAAAAACATGAATTGTGCGATATGTCAATTATTTATCAATAAAGCTGTTAAAAGTGTGTATATATGGGGCGCCTGGGTGGCTCAGTTGGTTAAGCGACTGCCTTTGGCTCAGGTCATGATCCTGGAGTCCTGGGATCGAGTCCCGCATCAGGCTCCCTGCTCGGCAGTGAGTCTGTTTCTCCCTCTGACCCTCCTCCCTCTCATGTGCTCTCTCCCATTCTCTCTCAAATAAATAAATAAAATCTTTAAAAAAAAAAAAAAAAGTGTGTATATATGTCTCCTCCTATCTACTGAAAAGGAAACCCAAAAACAATGTCACCCCACCAGCAACAAACATACTCAGCACCTAAATCTTTGTTTCTTTTTTTTTTTTTTTAAAGATTTTATTTATTTATTTGAGAGAGAGAGAGCACATGAGAGGGGGGAGGGTCAGAGGGAGAAGCAGGCTCCCTGCCGAGCAGGGAGCCCGATGCGGGACTCGATCCAGGGACTCCAGGATCATGACCTGAGCCGAAGGCAGTCGCCCAACCAACCGAGCCACCCAGGCGCCCCTAAATCTTTGTTTCTTAAGACCATTCCTCACCAAACGATACTAGACCTCCTTGGAGGAATGACCAATTCCAAGGTTGGGCAAGAAAAGCACAAGATAGGGGAGCCTGAGTGGCTCGGTCAGTTAAGTGTCAAACTCTTGATCTCAGCCCAGGTCTTGATATCATGGTTTTGATATCATGGTTTTAAGTTCAAGCCCCATGTTGGGCTCCATGCTAGGTGTGAGCCTACTTTAAAAAAAAAAAAAAAAAAAAAGCGCAAGATATACCTAGAATAACTTACTTAAGAAGAAGAAGAAAAAACAAGAAACAAAAACACTACTCAAAGACTAATGGGGTCCTATCAAAAGGACACAGGATCTACCTTGAAGAGTCTCCCACTGGCCAGACTGGGAATAATTTTAATATCAAAATGAATGACAATAATGGATTATATAATACACTGACTTTTTTAAGCCTTGAGTCTACACTGATATTTTAAAATAAATGAATGAAGGTGAGGGAAATAAGTTTCTTCACAACAGAATGCCAACTAATAAACATAGAAGGAATGATCAAAAACCATTTTACAATCAACACAGTATTCAGTTTCAAGCAAGAATTACGAGTGGATGCTAAAATCTCTGCGCAGAAGGCTGTTGAATACAGGATATTTATACAATCTCAAGGCCTTTTCCCAGATACTAATAATTACAAAAGAATAAAATGTATTAGGGTGCCTGGGTGGCTCAGCTGGTTAAGCATTCGATTCTTGATTTCGTCTCAGGTGATGATGTCAGGGTTGTGGGATCAGCCCACGTCACAGTCTGCTTAAGATCCTATCTCTGCTCTTCCCCGCCCTCTCCAAAAAAAAGGAGAAAATGTTATCACCACAGAAAGCTGGTGGCCACCACTTTAACCAAATAATCAAAATTAACATCATTAATGATTAGTCAAACTGATATTACATGCATTCTGATGTGATGCACCAAGGACACCACATTAGTTATGTAGTATTCCTGATTTTAAAAAATGCATAGCCTTAATCTGATCATGAGGGATTAGATAACCTCAAACTAAACGGGAGAATTCTAGTCAAGGGGGCACCTGAGTCGGATGCTTAACTGACTAAACCACCCAGGTGCCCTGAAATTAAAAGTTTTTTAAAAAGCAGTTCATGTCCTCCAAGATTTCAACAGAAGTAGAGGGGAAGGGGTGCTGGGTGGCTCAGCTGGTTAAGTATCTGCCTTCAGCTCAGGTCATAGCTCAGAGCCAGCCATGAAGATCTACATGAGATATCACAAAGCAGCAAAACATATAACCTTGATGCATTTCAGTCTCTCATTCAAAGTCTATTTAGTGTTAGTTTACAAGAAATTCTATTAAGTTTATTTGACTACTAAACACATAGTTGAAATTATAGCAAATTAAAAGGAAGAGAGGTAAACATGCTATCAGATAAAAAAATTAAACTTGGGGCACCTGGGTGGCTCAGTTGGTTAAGCGGCTGACTCTTGATCTCAATTCAGGTCTTGATCTCAGGGTTGTGAGTTCAAGCCCCATGCTGGGCTCCACGCTGGGTGTGGAGCCTACTTAAAAAAAAAATTAAGCTGTCAAGGAATAAGGGGAATATTTTATAAAACACAACATGACCTGGGGGCACCTGGGTAGCTCAGTCAGTTAAACATCTGCCTTCAGCTCAGGTCATGATCCCAGGGTCCTGGGATTGAGTCTGCATCAGGCTCTCTGCTCAGTGGGAAGCCTGCTTCTCCTTCTCCCTCTGCCTGACACTCTGCCTACTGGTGATCTCTCTACTTCCCTGCCTCCCTCCCTCCCTCCCTCTCTCTCTCTCTCTGTTAAATAAATAAATAAAATCTTAAAAACAAACAAAACACAAGGTGACCTAAGGATTAGGTCTAGTTAACTAGATCCCTAACTGTAAAGAGTAACAGGGTCCACACACCTCAAATATACCTAATGGGGATCACTGCTTTAAAAATGCTCTACATCAAGGGGCACCTGGGTGGCTCAGTCATTGGGCGTCTGCCTTCGGCTCAGGTCATGGTCCCAGGGTCCTGGGATCGAGCCCCGTGTCAGGCTACCTGCTTGGCGAGAAGCCTGCTTCTCCCTCTCCCACTCCCCCCGCTTGTGTTCCTGCTCTCACTATCTGTCAAATAAATAAATAAAAATTCTAAAAATAAAAAAAAAATGCTCTACATCAAGCTCTATTACAAAGCTGTCATCATCAAGACAGTATGGTCCTGGCACAAAAACAGGCACACAGATCAATGAAACAGAACAGAGAACCCAGAAATGGACTCTCAACTCTATGGTCAACTAATCTTCGACAAAGCAGGAAAGAATATCCAGTGGAAACAAGACAGTCTCTTCGACAAATGGTGTTGGGAAAACTGGACAGCCACATGCAGAAGAATGAAACTGGACCATTTCCTTACACCACACACAAAAATAGACTCCAAATGGTTGAAAGACTTAAATGTGAGACAGGAATCCATCAAAATCCTTGAGGAGAACACAGGCAGCAACCTCTTCGACCTCAGCCACAGAAACTTCTTCCTAGACACATCACTAAAGGCAAGGGAAGCAAGGGCAAAAATGAACTATTGGGACTTCATCAAGATAAAAAGCTTTTGCACAGCAAAGGAAACAGTCAACAAAACCAAAAGACAACCGACAGAATGCAAGAAGATATTTGCAAATGACATTATCAGCTAAAGCGCTAGTATCCAAAATCTATAAAGAACTTATCAAATTCAACACCCAAAGAACAAATAATCCAATCAAGAAATGGGCAGAAGACCTGAACAGACCTTTCTGCAAAGACATCCAAATGGCCAAAAGAACATGAAAAAGTGTTCAACATCACTTGGCATCAAGGAAATACAAATCAAAACCTCAATGAGATACCACCTCACACCAGTCAGAATGGCTAAAATTAACAAGTCAGGAAACGACAGATGTTTGCGAGGATGCGGAGAAAGGGGAACCCTCTTACACTGTTGGTGGGAATGCAAACTGGTGCAGCCATTCCGGAAAACAGTATGGAGGTTCCTCAAGATGTTAAAAATAGAGCTACCCTAAGACCCAGCATCCACACTACTGGGTATCTACCCCAAAGATACAAAGGTAGTGATCCAAAGGGGCACCTGCACCCCAATATTTATAGCAGCAATGTCCACAATAGCTAAACTATGGAAAGAGCCCAGATGTCCATCACAGGTGAATGGATAAAGAAGATGGGGTGGAGATATATACACACACACACACACACACACACACACACACATTATGCAGCCATCAAAAACGAAATCTTGCCATTTGCAACTACGTGGATGGAACTAGAGAGTATTATGCTAAGCGAAATAAGTCAATCAGAGAAAGAAATTATCATATAATCTCACTGATATGTGGAATTTAAGAAACAAAGCAGAGGATCATAGGGGAAGAGAAAAAAAATGAAACAAGATGAATCCAGAGAGGGAGACAAACCGTAAGAGACTCTTAATCTTAGGAAACAAACTCAGGGTTGCTGGAGGGGAGAGGAGTGGGGGGATGGGGTAACTGGGTGATGGACATTGGGAGAGTATGTGTTGTAATGAGCATTGGGTATTATATAACACTTATGAATCACAGACCTGTACCCCTGAAACAAATAATACATTATATGTTAATTAATTGAATTTAACTTTAAAAAAAAGAAAAAAAAGAAAAGAAAATGCTCTACAGAATAAAATTTAGAACTGTGTCCTCTACTTATTACAGAAGGTTAACTTACTGAATAATTCTTTTTTTTTTTAAAGATTTTATTTATTTATTCGACAGAGAGATACACAGTGAGAGAGGGAACACAAGCAGGGTGAGTGGGAGAGGGAGAAGCAGGTTTCCCGCTGAGCAGGGAGCCCGATGCGGGGCTCGATCCCAGGACCCTGGGATCAAGACCTGAGCCGAAGGCAGAAGCTTAACGACTAAGCCACCCAGGCACCCCTGAATAATTCTTTTCTCATCTTTCTCATATACGAATATCTTATATAATCCTATAAAATCCAACCTTTGTTTTGTTTCATTAGCCACTTTTCAAGCTGGTATCACCCATACTTAATTATAATAGTTCTAAATGTTTTCTGATCTGGCAGATAAATCTCCTCTTCATCCTCTCCCCCTTTTTTTAAAGACTTTCCAGCCTTATTCATCCAAGCTTATCAAGTTTCAGTGGAGGTTGGGGGAGGGCAGGGGATGGAAGCTGAGATCTTTTTAGAACTGCTCAAAACACAGTTTATTGGGGCGCCTGGGTGGCTCAGTCGTTGAGCATCTGCCTTCGGCTCAGGTCGTGATCCCAGGGTCCTGGGATAGAGCACCGCATCGGGCTCCCTGCTCAGCGGGAAGCCTGCTTCTCCCTCTCGCTCTGCCCCTGCTTGTGTTCCCTCTCTCGCATTCTCTCTCTGTCAAATAAATAAAATTTTAAAAATCTTTAAAAAAAAAACACACAATTTAAGGAGAATAGACATCTTTACAATATTAAGTTCCCTACTCAGGAGCATGATATGACTCTCCATTTTATTCAAGTCTTCTTTTTTTTTTTTTAAGATTTTTATTTATTTATTTGACAGAGAGAGACACAGTGAGAGAGGGAACACAAGCAGGGGGAGTGGGAGAGGGAGAAGCAGGCTTCCTGCCGAGCAGGGAACCCGATGCGGGGCTCGATCCCAGGACCCTGGGATCATGACCTGAGCTGAAGGCAGGCACTTAACGACTGAGCCACCCAGGCGCCCCTCAAGTCTTTTTTTAAAAAAGCTTTTAAGCGGGGCGCCTGGGTGGCTCAGATGGTTAAACGTCTGCCTTCGGCTCAGGTCATGATTTCAGGGTCCTGGGATGGAGTTCCGCATCAGGCTCCCTGCTCCAGGAAGCCCGCTTCTTCCTCTCCCTCTACTGCTCCCCCTGCTTGTACTCTCTCACTCTCTCTGTTGAATAAGTAAATAAAATCTTTAAAAAATAATAAAATAAAATAAAAAAGCTTTTAAGCAAAGTATCATAATCTTTTTCATCCAGGTCTTGCGTGGATTATTCATAAGTATTTTACAGTTTTGTGGCTAATAGGAAAGAGCTCTTATGTTTGCTAATCAATCACTGCTGGTTTATTAATAAACTATGACCAAGCCTCAGACACTGTTCTAAATGCTGGGAATTAAAGCAATGAAAACACCAAATGCCCTATCTTTATAGAACCTACATCATAGCTGGAAAATAATCAGTACACAAGTATAAACTTATAAGTAAATAATTTCAGAAAACACTAGTATTATGAAGAAAAATAAAGCAAAACTGAGGGAAAGAAAGTGGTAACACAAGGGCTTATTTTTACAGTGCAATTTTTACTTTGCAAAGTAAGGCATACATATACATATATATATGGCCAAGAGCATGAAAAGAAAAGAGATTAAATGGTTTTCTTATTAGTGAAAGTGGAAGAACAAAATGAGCAGTAATGCTGGGGGCACAAGTGATATTTGTGGCCATAAATTTAAAGTGAGACCAGTTAGCACTCTTGTTTGTTTTCTCCAATCACACTCAGCTGTTCAGGTTCAATGAAGTAGAGTTCGCAAAGTAATGAATTAATCAGAAGTGAAGTTTTGCCTCAGTTGTAAGTTTTGCTTTGTTTTGTTTTAAAGAATATATTTATTTTGGGTGCCTGGGTGGCTCAGGTCATGACCTCGAGGTCCTGGGATTGAGCCCTGTGTCAGGCTCCCTGCTCAGCTGGGAGTCTGCTTCTCCCTCTCCTTCTGCCCCTCTCCCCACTTGTGCCTTCTCTCTCTCAAATTAATAAATAAAATCCTAGAGAAAGAGAGCATATGAGGAGGGAGAAGAGCAAAGGGAAAAGGAGAGAGAGAATCCCAAGCAGACTGCAGACTCCATGCTGAATGCGGAGCAGACGAAAGGCTGGTTTCCACAACCCTAAGATCATGACCTGAGCTGAAATTAAGAGTCTGGAACTTGGGGCGCCTGGGTGGCTCAGTCGTTAAGCGTCTGCCTTCAGCTCAGGTCATGATCCCAGGGTCCTGGGATCGAGCCCCACATCAAGCTCCCTGCTCCGCGGGAAGCCCGCTTCTCCCTCTCCCACTCCCCCTGCTTGTGTTCCCTCTCTCGCTGTGTCTCTCTCTGTCAAATAAATAAATAAAATCTTAAAAAACAGTCTGGAACTTAACTGACTGAGCCACCCAGGTACCCCTTGCCTCAATTATAGTGAAGGAAGAGAGAAATGAGGGAATTGGTAACTTGATCCCACAAAATGGTATAGAACACTTGTAGGCATTAAAAATTTTATTCACTAAATCAATGTAACTGGGTAAACAAAGAAATTACTATATGTGGGGGATGACAGACAGTGGAAAAAGTGGTGTGGCTAATGGCCTGGATCTCAACGGACTCTAAAGAATATCGGAATAGAGTACCAGAGTATATAAGCTGGCAAAAGAGAAGGAAGTCAGTTAGATGCTTAAAATACTTTCAGTTACAAATTTTGGTCATAAAGTCTAGGGTAATGCACTAACTACACAATGGAACCAGCTGGAACTCTTTAAAAATTACATATCAAACCAATAAAATAAGAATTTGAAGGTGGCATATTACCATAAATATTTTTAAGCAGCTCAATTAACTGTAATGTACAGCCAGAATTGAGAACCAACAGTCTTGGGTGTGATCATGGAAGTAGGTAGCTGAAGCAGGCTGGGAAAAAAAATAAGCTGCGAATTTCAGAAATTCTAATGAAGTTTTCTTCTATTATTCCCAATATAAATAAAAGCATGAACTATGTTCAAACTATTTTACATGCATTAACTCATTTCACACTCATAACAACCCAATAAAGTACAACTAGTATTATCTTGTTTTTAATGAAGAAGAAGAAGGGAAGAGAATAGAATTGTACTGAATTGTCCTAGGTTATTGGGGCACCTGGGTGGCTCAGTCAGTTGGGCATCTGACTTTGGCTCAGATCGTGATCTTGGAGTCCTGGGATCAAGCCTTGCATCGGGCTCCCCGCTCCCTCCCTCTGCCTCTGCCCCTCCGCCTGCTCGTGCTCTCTCTCTTTCTCAAGTAAATTAAATCTTTAAAAAAAAAAGAGTCCTAGGTTATACATGACATAGTATAATATATATTTTTTAACATTTTATTTATTTATTTGACAGAGAGAGAGAGGGAGAGCACAAGCAGGGGGAGCAGCAGCAGGAGAGGGAGCAGCAGACTCCCTGCAGAGCAGGGAGCCCGATGTGGGGCTCGATCCCAGAACTCTGGGATCATGACCTGAGCCGAAGGCAGATGCTTAACCCACTGAGCCACCCAGGCACCCCCACAGTATAGTATTATTTGAAGATAAACTGTGCTGAGTTATAAAGATGCATTTATAAGCCCTAAGGCAACTACTTAAAAAAAAAAAAAGACATATAGCTAACAAGACAATGTGGAGATAAAGAGAATACTAAAATATATTCAAATCGGGCGCCTGGGTGGCTCAGTTGGTTAAGCAACTGCCTTCAGCTCAGGTCATGATCCTGGAGTCCAGGGATCGAGTCCCGCATCGGGCTCCCTGCTCAGCGGGGAGTCTGCTTCTCCCTCTGACCCTCCCCCATCATGTGCTCTCTCTCTCTCAAATAAATAAATAAAATCTTTACCAAAAAAAAAAAAAAGAGTCTGCCTTCAGCTCAGGTCATGATCCCAGGGTCCGAGGATCGAGGTAGAAGCCAGCTTCTGCCTGCCACTCTGCCTTCTTGTGCTCTCTGTCAAATAAATAAATAAAATCTTAAAAAAAAAAAAACAAAAAAAAGGACAAATTAAAAATAAATAGCAAGGAAAAATAAAATAAAATAAAAATAGCAAGGTAACAGACTCAAACCCAACCTTATCAATAATTTCACTAAATTCACTATCATGACAAATGAAAACATATGTCTCTATAAAAACTTGTATGCAAATATTCATAGCAGCACTACTTAAAATAGCCAAAACACAGAAACAACCCAAATATCCATCAAGTCAGAATCAATAAACAAAATGTGGTCTTTCCATGCACTAGATTATTCAGCCATAAAAGGAATGAAGTACTACTAATATATGCACATGGATGAACCTAGAAAGCATTAAGCTATTAATGATACCATATCAGAAATTATCAGGGAAATGTAAATGATATTACATCAGTAATTATCAGGGAAATGTAAATCAAAACCACAATGAGATATTACCTTATACCTGTTAGAATGACAATTATCAAAAAGAAACAAGTATTGGGAGAGGATGTGGAAAAAAGAACACTGTCAGTGAGAATATAAACTGATGTAGCCATTATGGAAAACAGTATGGAGGTTCCTCAAAATAAAAAACAGAAATACCATATGATCCAGTTATTCTACTTCTGGATATTTATCCAAAGAAAACAAAAACATTAATTCACAAAGATATATTCACCCCTATGTTCACTGCAGCATTATTTACAATAGTCAAGATATGAAAACAACTTAGTGTCCACTGATGGATGAATGGCTAAAGATGTGTGTGTGTGCATACACATACACACACATGCACTGGAATATTACTCAGCCATAAAAAGAAGGAAATCTTGCAACATGAATGGACCTTGAGGGTATTATGCTAAGTGAAATAAGTCAGACAGAGAAAGACAGATGCTATTTGATTTTACTTCTATGTGGAATCTAAAAAACAAAACAAACTAACAAAATAAAACAAAACTCATAGAGAGAAAAGATCAAGAGTTATCAGAAAGGACGGGGATTCAGGGTGGGTGAAATGGGTGAAGAGGGTCAACTGCATGGTTAACAGATGAAAACTAGACTATGCTTTGGGTTTTTTTGTTTAAGATTTTATTCGTTTATTTGAAAGAGAGAGAGCACGAGCTAGAGAGCACAAGCAGAGGGGAGCAGCAGAGGGAAAGGGAGAAGCAGACTCCCCACTGAACAGGGAGCCGATATGGGGCTCAATCCCAGGATCCCAAGATCAGGACTCAAGCCAAAGGCAGCCACCCGACTGACTGAGCCACCCAGGTGACCCTAGACTACGCTTAGTAATGTATACAAAAATCAAATTACTATGCTATACACCTGAAACTAGTATGTTTTATACCAATTTTGCCTCAATTTAAAAAAAGTCACATACTGCATAATTTCAACTATAGGAAATATCCAGAATAGGCAAATCCATAGAAAAAGCAAGCAGACTAGTGGTTGCCAGGGGCTGGGGGGTGGGGGTGGGGGTACATGGGGAGTGACTGCTTAAAGGGAAGAGAGGTTCCTTTTGGGGTGATGAAAATATTCTGGAACTAGATAATGGTTGTTTTTAAATTGTTAAAATGGTGAATTGTTTTCACTGTCTTTTTTTTAACTGAAGCATAATTGACACACTTTACATTTTCAGGTGTACAACACAGGGATTCCACAAGTCTATACATTACGTTATGCTTGCCACATACCTATTATCTGTCACCTACAATGCTATTACAATACCACTGACTATATTCCCTATGCTATGTACCTTTCACCCCGTGACTTGTACATTCCATAATTGGTAGCCTGTATCTCTCATTCCCCTTCATCTATTTGCCCATCCCCCACCCAGTTAAAATGGTGAATGAACTGGGTGAATTTTATGTGAATTTTGCCACAATTAAAAAAAAAGGGGGGGTGCCTGGGTGGCTCAGTTGGTTAAGCGACTGCCTTCGGCTCAGGTCATGATCCTGGAGTCCCAGGATCAAGTCCCGCATCGGGCTCCCTGCTCGGCAGGGAGTCTGCTTCTCCCTCTGACCCTCCCCCCTCTCATGCTCTCTCTCTCTCTCATTCTCTCTCTCAAATAAAAAAAAAAAAAAAAAAAGGAATGTGGGTTAGCCTGGTGATGGGTATTAAAGAGAGCACGTTTTGCATGGAGCACTGGGTGTTATGCACAAACAATAAATCATGGAACACTACTTCTAAAACTAATGATGTAATGTATGGTGATTAACATAACAATAAAAAATTTTTTTAAAAAGGAATGAATTTCTTATACAACATGAATGAACCTCAAAAACCTTATCCTAGGGCGCCTGGGTGGCTCAGTCGTTAAGCGTCTGCCTTCGGCTCAGGTCATGATCCCAGGGTCCTGGGATCGAGTCCCACATCGGGCTCCCTGCTCAGCGGGAAGCCTGCTTCTCCCTCTCCCATGCTTCTCCCTCTCCCACTCCCCCTGCTTGTGTTCCCTCTCTTGCTGTGTCTCTCTCTGTCAAATAAATAAATTAAAAAAAAAAAAAACCTTATCCTAAATAAAAGCTAGTTGCAAAAGATCACATACTGTATGGTTTCACTTATATGAAATGTCCAGAATAGGCAAATCTACAGGGACAGAAAATAGATTAGTGGTTGCCTAGGGCTGCGGTGGGGAAGTGGGGGATAAGACAGTGACTGCTAATGGACACAAGGTTTCTTTCTGGGGTGATGAAAATGCTCTAAATGAGATTACAATGGTGGCTGGAAAACTCTGTAAATAAACTAAGAACCACTGAATTGTACCCTTCTAACGAGTGAATTTTATGATGTATAAGTTAGATCTCAATAAAACTGATTTTTTAAAAATTTTTAAGTGGCCTAAAGACTCCGATTAAAAGACAGAACTTGGGGTGCCTAGGTAGCTCAGTCATTATGCGTCTGCCTTCGGCTCAGGTTGTGATCCCAGGGTCCTGGGATTGAGCCCCGCGCTGGGCGGGCTCCCTGCTCAGCGGGAAGCCTGCTTCTCCCTCTCCCACTCCCCTTGCTTGTGTTCCCTCTCTCGCTGTGTCTCTCTCTGTCAAATAAATAAATAAAATCTTTGGGAAAAAAAAAGAAAAAAGAAAATGTAGGAGAAAATTTATGTGATCTTGGGTTTGGCGATGAGTTTTTATTTATTTATTTTTTTAATTTTTTTTATTCTTATGTTAATCCCCATACATTACATCATTAGTTTTAGATGAAGTGTTCCATGATTCATTGTTTGTGCATAACACCCAGTGCTCCATGCAGAATGTGCCCTCCTCAATACCCACCACAGGCTAACCCATCCTCCCATGGCGATGAGTTTTTAGATACCAAAACTATAATCCATGAAATAAAAAATAAGGTAGACTCTATTAAAAACTTCTGTAAAAGACATGGTGAAAAGAACGAAAAGACAAGCTACAGAGTGTGAGAAAACATATCTGATAAAGGTACAAGTATATTGGGGCGCCTGGGTGGCTCAGTTGGTTAAGCGACTGCTTTCGGCTCAGGTCATGATCCTGGAGTCCCTGGATCGAGTCCCGCATCGGGCTCCCTGCTCGGCAGGGAGCCTGCTTCTCCCTCTGACCCTCCCCCCTCTCATGTGCTCTCTCACAATCATTCTCTAAAAAAAAAAAAAATAAATAAAATTTAAAAAAAAAAAAAAAAAAAGGTACAAGTATACTAAGTATACAGAAACCTCAACAGTAAGAAAACAAACCCAATAAGCAAAAATGAAATAGAGAAGGGGTGCCTGGCTGGCTCAGTCCTTAGGCGTCTGCCTTCGGCTTGGGTCATGGTCCCGGGGTCCTGGGATCGAGCCCCGCGTCAGGCTCCCTGCTCCACGGGAAGCCTGCTTCCCCCTCCCACTCCCCTTGCTTGTGTTCCTGCTCTTGCTATCTGTCTCTGTCAAATAAATAAATAAAATCTATTAAAAAAAAATGAAATAGAGAAAAGATTTGAACATATACCTCAACAAAGACGATAATCTACACGTGACAAATATGTATATGGAAAAATGCTCAGCGTCATTAGAGAAATGCAAATTGAAAAGAGACACCAATACACATCTATTAGAATGGCTAAAATTAAAAAAAAGAAAACTTGACAATACCAAATGCTGATGAGGATATAGAACAAGAAATTCATTGCTGATGAGTATGGGAAATGGAACAGCCACTTGAGAAAACAGTGTGACAGTTTCTTACAAAGCTACACATAATCTTGGGGCGCCTGGGTGGCTCAGTCGGTTAAGCGACTGCTTTCAGCTCAGGTCATGATCCCAGGGTCCTGGGATCGAGCCCCACGTCCAACTCCCTGCTCAGCAGAGAGCCTGCTTCTCCCTCTCCCTCTGCCTGCCACTCCCCCGACTGTGCTATCTCTCTGACAAATAAATAAAATCTTTAAAAAAAAAAAAAAGCTACACGTAATCTTACTGTATGATCCAGTGATCATGCTCCTAGGTATTTACCCAAATTCATTTGAAAACTTTTGTCTATGCAAAACCTACATACAATGTGTATAGCAGCTGTATTCATAATCACCAAAAACTGGAGGCAAGGAAGATGTCATTCAAAAGGTGAATGGATAAACAAACTGTGATACATTCATACAATGGATGATTCAGTGATAAAAAGCAATGAGCTATCAAGCCATAAAAAAAATGAAGGAACCTGGGTGCCTGGGTGGCTCAGATAAGCGTCTGCCTTCGGCTCAGGTCAAGATCCCAGGGTCCTGGGATCAAGTCCCGCATCGGGCTCCCTGCTCAGCAGGGAGCCTGCCCCCCCCCTCTCTGTCTCTTATGAATAAATAAATAAAAATCTTTAAAAAATAATAATAATAAATGAAGGAACCTTAAATGCACATTGCAAAATGAAAGATGCTAATATGAAAAGACTAATTGCTGTATGATTTCATTCTTTTTTTTTAATAAAGATTTTATTTATTTATTTGAGAGAGAATGAGATAGAGAGCATGAGAGGGGGGAGGGTCAGAGGGAGAAGCAGACTCCCTGCTGAACAGGGAGCCCGATGCGGGACTCGATCCCAGGACTCCAGGATCATGACCTGAGCCGAAGGCAGTCGCTTAACCAATTGAGCCACCCAGGCGCCCCTCATTCATTTTTTTAAAAAGATTTTATTTATTTATTTGACAGAGAGAGAGATAGAGAGAGCAGGAACACAAGCAGGGGGAGTTGGAGAGGGAGAAGCAGGCCTCCCGCCGTCCTGGGAGCCCGACGCGGGACTCGATCCCAGGACCCTGGGATCATGACCTGAGCTAAAGGCAGACGCTTAATGACTGAGCCACCCAGGCACCCATGTATGATTTCATTTATATAACATTCCAGAAAAGGCAAAAAAAACTACAGAAACGGTAAAAAGAGATCAGCAGTTTCCAAAGCTTTAAAGTGAGGCAGATAGGATTTTAGAGTTGGAGTACAGGGGATTTTTACAGAGGTAAAACTATTCAATAGGACACTGTAATGGTGGATACATGACATTATTCATAGAACTTGTCAAATTTCATAGAGGGGCGCCTGGGTGGCTCAGTTGTTAAGCGTCTGCCTTCAGCTCAGGTCACAATACCAGGGTCCTGGGATCGAGCCCCGCATCAGGATCCCTGCTGGGCGGGAAGCCTGCTTCTCCCTCTCCCACTCCCCCTGCTTGTGTTACTGCTCTTGCTCTCTCTCTCTCTCTCTGTCAAATAAATGAATAAAATCTTTAAAAAAATTTTTTTCAAAATTCATAGAACTTTAAAGCATACAAAATGAGCTTTAATGTATGCAAAAATTTTAAAAACCATTGAGGAGGTCAGGGGATCCCCGGAAGCAATGTGGAGTAGGTCAAGAGAATATAACTGTATTACAAATGTATCAAACAACCTCATTGAAGGGAGTTGGAGGAAAAAGATGCTGACCAAAGTAACTTTAGAAATGAGTGGAGTCTTTAAAACTAAAGGCAAAAGGAACTGCCAAAAGGCACTCTAGCTGATAAAATTGTTTCCCACCAAAAAAAAAAAAAATTGTTTCCCACAGGAGTATGAGTTAACAATTCTGATACTGCTATATATGTGTACTGGAATTGAACTACATAAATAGATGATGGACAGTGGGAGCTAGGTTTCTCACTGTCAAAGCAGGAATCTACAGGTAAGTAAGGGGAGGAAACTATGATGATCCACCAGTAATGGATTAGAGACTCAGTATAAACTCATATTTAGCTTAAATATATATATATATATATAAAATTTTAAAAACCTCATATTTAGCTTAATATAAATACAGATGGTGACATACAGACTTATAAATATATGTACAGAATGGGTTAATATACACAAGTATATTTCCTTGCTCAATCAGCTGAAAAGGCCTAGAAGCGATGACACACCAATAGCAATCAGCACACCTAGCACCCCAAGATCTTGGTTTATAACACTATTCTCCAATCAAAAGAAACAATAACATCTTGAAGAAATGGCTGATTCTGGGACTGGAACAGAAAATATACAAAATGAGCCTGGAGCACTTTTTAGTGCCAGAAAGTAAGTGTTCAAAAAATAAACACCGAGAGTATAAACCCACACTGAGAGTGTATGTCAAAGGAGCACAGGAGTCAACTGAAAGAGCTCTCAATAGCCAAAAACAATAGCTACAACAATTTGAACAAATAAAGTAGTACTGGATTATAACTCAAAGTATAAAATAAATATCCAGAAGTCCATACTGATATAAATTAATGACATGAATAAAGTAATACATTAAGGAAAACAGACAAATCTCCCATGCAGAAGAATTTCAAATAACTTTTGCAGATACTCAAGGAATGTTACTCCCTAATCCTTACGTGTAAAATGAGCTTAGTGACTTCCTTCCAAAGAGCACGCAAAGGAAAGGGAGAAGAGGGACTAAACTTACAGTAGAGAAACATGACAAACACTACTTTGGCCAGGTAATCAAGATCAACATCAAGATCATAAATCATGTTGATAGCAGGCATCCTTAATATGTGATGGAAATGGCACTTTACCTCTCTGATCGATCTTCCTCACAAAAATTCATAACCCCTCTCTAATCCTAAGAAAAACATCAGAAAAATTCCACTAGAGGAACATCCTAAAAAATGCCTGACCAATGGTCCTCTAAACTGTCATGGTTATGAAGAACAAGTAGCCTAAGGAGACATGACAACTCAATGCAATGGTGTGTCTAGATAAGATCCTGGAAGAGAAACAGTACTTAAGGTAAAAACTAAGGAAATCTGAATAAACTACAGACTTTAATTAATAATAATGTACTAACATTAGTTCATTAATTGTAACAAATGTACCATACTAATCAATAAGCTGTTAAAAATAGGAGAAACTGGGTCCAGGGTGTAGAGAACTCTGTACTACCTTCTCAACTTTTCTGTAAATCTAAAACTGTTCTAAAAAATAAAGTCTAGGGTCACCTGGGTGGCTTAGTTGGTTAAGCATCTGCCTTCAGCTCAGGTCATGATCACAGAGTCCTGGGATTGAGCCCCCATCAGGCTCCCTGCTCAGTGTAGAGTCTGCTTTTCCCTCTCCCTCTGCTCCTCCCCCCTGCTTGTGCTCACCCATGCTCTCTCTCTCTCAAATAAATAAAAAATCTTGGGGCGCCTGGGTGGCTCAGTCGTTAAGCGTCTGCCTTTAGCTCAGGTCATGATCCCAGGGTCCAGGGATTGAGCCCCGCATCGGACTCCCTGCTCAGCGGGAAGCCTGCTTCTCCCTCTCCCACGCCCCTTGCTTGTGCTCCCTCTCTCACTCTCTCTCTCTCTGTCAAAAAAATAAATAAATAAATCTTAATAAATAAATAAGTCTTTAAAAAAATAAAAAACAAAGTCTACTTTCTAAAAAAGTGCAAGTATGCAAAAACATTTAGCATGTAAAAAAGCGTGAGTGGCCATATTTTTTTCAAAGATTTATTTATTTATTTGAGAGAGAGAGGGGGAGAGAGCACAAGCAGGAGGGGCAGAGGGAGAGAAAATCTCAGACTCCACACAGTGCGTGGCGCCTGATGCTGGGCTCGATCTCATGACCCTGAAATCACAACCTGAGCCGAAACCAAGAGTTGGTCGCTTAACTGACTGTACCACCCAGGCGTCCCCTGAGTGGCCATATTACCAACAGGCAAAGGAGGACTTCAGAACCGTGATAAAGAGAAACATCTCATAATAAAGTTCATTCATCAAGCTTAACAATCCTAAAAGTATATACATCTAAGAAGAGCATCAAAGTATATGGAGCACAAACTGACAGAATGGGGGGGGGGGGTTGGGGGGGTTTTTTGTGGTTTCTTTTTAAAATTTTAAGTTTTTACTTAAATTTTAGTTACTTAACATATAGTGTAATATTAGTTTCAGGAATAGAATTTAGTGATTAACACTAGTGAATAACACCCAGCGCTCATCATAGCAAGTGCCCTCTTTAATACCTATTACCTATTTAGCCCATCCTTCTGCCCACCTCCCCTTCAGTTTGTTTCCTATAGTTAAGAGTCTCTTACAGTTTGCCTCTTCCTCTCTTTTGTTTTCCTTTCCCCTATGGTCATCTGTTTTGTTTCTAAAATCCCACATATGAGTGAAATCACATAGTATTTGTCTTTCTCTGATTTATTTCACTTATCATAATACACTCTAGCTCCATCCATTGCATTGCAAATGGCAAGATATTCTTTTTGATGGCTGAGTAATATTCCATTTTATGTATGCATATATATTTCATTATATATATACACATATATATACATATATATATACACATACATATATGTATATATATACACACACACACACACATATATACCTCTTCTTTATCCATTCATCAATCAATGGACATTTGGATTCTTAACATAATTTGGCTATTGTTGAAAACGCTGCTATAAATATCAGGATGCATGTGCCCCTTCAAATCACTATTTTTGTATCCTCTGAATAAACACTCAGTAGTGCAATTTCTGGGTCCTAAGGTAGTTCTATTTTTAACTTTTTTGAGGAACCTCCATACCATTTTCCAGAGTGGCTGCACATTTTGCATTCCCACCAACAGGGTAAGAGGGGTCCCCTTTCTCTGCATCCTCGCTGACATCTGTTGTTTCCTGTGTTAATTTTAGTCATTCTAACAGACGTGAGGTGGCATCTGATTGTAGTTTTGATTTCTATTTCCCTGATGATGAGTCATGTTGAGCATCTTTTCATATGCAAACTGACAGAATTGAAAAGAGAAATAAACAGATCCACAATTAAAGAAAGTCCAACACTTCTCACTTAGTAATTCACAGAACAAGTATACAGAAAATCAGTAAGGATACACAAAATTTGAAGAACACGATCAACTTGATATAACTGATATTTATAGAATACTCCACCTAACAACTGCAAAATACACATTCTTTTCAAGTGCACAAAGAACATTCACCTAGATAAACAAGATGCCGGCCCATAAATAAAGCCTGGATAAATTTAAAAGAATATAAATCATACACAACATGTTCTCTGACCACAAAGGAATTAAATTTGGAATCAGTAATAGGAAGACATCTTATAAAATTCCACAAGTATTTAGAAATTAAACAACACTCTTCCAAATAATCCATCAAAAAAAAAAAAATCACAAGAGAAATTAGAAATTATTCTGAGCTGAATGAAAATAACAGAAATTGGGGCGCTTGGGTGGCTCAGTCGTTAAGCATCTGCCTTCGGCTCAGGTCATGATCCCAGGGTCCTGGGATCGAGCCCCGCATCGGGCTCCCTGCTCTGCGGGAAGCCTGCTTCTCCCTCTTCCACTCCCCCTGCTTGTGTTCCCTCTCTCACTGTGTCTCTCTCTGTCAAATAAATAAATAAAATATTTTTAAAAAATAAATAAATAACAGAAATTAATTTGTGAAATTCAGCTAAAGTAATGTTTAGAAGAAAATTTATAGCTTTAAACACTTACATTAGAAAAGAGGAAAGTTTTTAAATCAGTGATCTAAGGGTTCACCTAAAGAAGCTAGAAAAAGAAAAGCAAATTAAACCAAGAGTAAGTAGAAGAAAAAAACAAAAAGAGCAGAAATCAATAAAATTGAAAATGGACAAGCAATAGCAACAGAAACCAATACCTCTAAATCAATAAAAAAGCAAGAGGTGAAATTACCAATATGAGGAATGAAAGAAGGTATACTGGTAAATAACAAGGGAATATTATAGATACTTTCACACCAATAAATTCAACAACCTATTTGAAATGGGACAAAATTTTTAAAAGACACAAATTACCAAAACTGACACAAAAAGAAACAGAAAATCTAAATAGCCCTATATTTAAGGATTGCCAGCAACCACCAGAAATAGGAAGAGGCAAGGAAGGAATCTTTCCTAGAGTCTTCGGAGGGAGCAAGTCCCTGCCAACACCTTGATTTCAGACCTCTAGTTTCCAGAACTGAGACTGATTAATTTCTGTTGTGTTAGACCACATGGTTTGTGGTAATCTGTTATGGCAGCACTGGGGAAACTACTACACATGTGAATAATATGTTGGAGGTAGTGGAGTAAAAAATGTATTATACTTAATGACTTAGTGTTGCCTCTCATTGTGGGGCTACTAGAAAATTTTAAATTGCATTATATTTCTAGTGAATAGCACTAATCTACTAGTGGTAATAGCACTAACCTAGCTAGTTGCAAAAAAAAAAAAAAAGTCATAGTGATTAGAAATGAAGCCACAAAAATGGCTTTCTCTGTAGACATGATTGTGTATGAAAAAAATCCTAAGGAATCTACATCAAAACTATTAGACGTAAAAAGTGAATTTAGGAATAACAGAATACAAAACAGGATATGCAAAAGAATCAACTGTATTTTCTATACTATCAACAAAAAACTGGGGAAAAGAAATTTAAAATACAGTATCATTGACAACGGAATGCATCAAAAAACATTAAATACTTAGGGATAAATTGAACAAAATATATACAAGACCTACAAAAGAAAATTACAAAAACACTACCAAAAAAAACTAAAGAGACCTAAATAAATAGAGCGATATGCCATGTTAAAGTATCAGAAGACTCAATTATTAGTAAGATGTCAATTCTCATCAGGCTTTTTGTAAAAACTGATAAGCGTTGTCTATAGTTTATATGAAAATGCTAAAGATCTAAAATAACTAAAGCAATGTTGAAAAAAGACAATGTAAAGGACATACACTACCTGATTGTAAAGTCTGCTATATAGAAATAGCAATAAAGACAATATAGTACTGGTATAAGAATATAGACCAATGGAACAGAAAAAGAGAGACCAGAAATAGACCCACACTTACAAAAAATAAAAAGGCACCAGATCGCATATAACCTCCAAACTGGTAAGGTGAACAAATACGAAGGAAGGAAGGAAGGAAAGTAAGAAAAGAAATTCTACAGAATGAAATAACTAGGTGGTCTGATAGTAACTGATCTCCCTAACAAGACAGTGTGATCAGGAAACCTGGCTCAGAAAAACTAACATGTAAATGGAACAGCATATGCAAGGGTTCTAAGAGAAAGAACCTGAAAGTTGGCTGGTGTGACGGATGCATACTGGACAAGGAGAAGATAAGGGTAAAGACAAGGCTTTTGAGCCACAGAAAAATGTTTGTATCACATAACAGTTCTCAATTCTATTCATTTTTTCCCATCCCTACCACTGCTGTTCTCAATTCTCACCTGGATGCCTTCAAGATCTTCTGATGAACCTGCAGCCTCACTCAAGCTGCTCTCCCATATCCATCCTTCGCAACTGAGCCAAACATATTTACAGCCTAAAATCATTACATGGTTTCCTGTTCCCCACAGTGTATGGTCTTAATTTCTTATTTGACTTTTAAGACTCTTCATGACATAGTCCTGCTTTCCCCTCCAGCTTAGTCTCTATTTCCCTTCAAAACTACCTGTGTAGCTAGGGGCACCTGGGTGGCTCAGTCGTTAAGCGTCTGCCTTTGGCTCAGGTCATGATCCCAGGGTCCTGGGATCGAGCCCCGCATCGGGCTCCCTGCTCCGCGGGAAGCCTGCTTCTCCCTCTCCCATTCCCCCTGCTTGTATTCCCTCTCTCACTGTGTCTCTCTCTGTCAAATAAATAAATAAAATCTTTAAAAAAAAAAAAAAAAAAAAAACTACCTGTGTAGCTATACTACATTACTTGCATTTTAATTAAATCCACTGTTTTCATTACTTTGTGCCTTTTCATATCCTTCTTTTGAGTTTTAAATCAAATGTCTCCCTCTATGTAAATTCACCACCTCTAATCCACACCAAAAATAGTTAGGGATTCCCTCTGCTTCTATAGAGACATTTGCTCTATTTTAGATTTGTCATGTTGTAGTTGTGATGCATATCTATAAGACTGTTTATCCTACTAGACTTTAATATTCAGACTGTATGTTATTCATCTTTTTATCCCTAGCCGGCAGCACAGTACCTATTTAATACATTCTTTTTTTCCATAATTAAAGAGACTCATAACATTTATGTTTTTAGGATCTAAGTTTCCCTAAATTAAGATATATATAAACTGCATATACACAATAAAAAAACTAGATTCAAGGAATCCTTTAAAATATTTCAAAGACTTTTAAAATCCTATAAGATTACTCTTCTACAAGTCAAAGATTATATAAATCTAGATTTGTAAATATTAGGTCTGGTTGAAATAAGTTACACTGAGAAACATTTATGCCCCACAGTATTACTTTAAGAATTAAGAACTGGGGCACCTGGGTGGCTCAGTTGTTAAGCGGCTGCCTTCGGCTCAGGTCATGATCCCAGGGTCCCAGGATCGAGCCCCGCATCGGGCTCCCTCCTCCGCAGGAAGCCTGCTTCTCCCTCTCCCACTCCCCCTGCTTGTGTTCCCTCTCTCGCCATGTCTCTCTCTGTCAAATAAATAAATAAAATCTTAAAAAAAAAAAAAAAAAAGAATTAAGAATTCCTATAAGACTATTACTTACTATATTTTAAAAGTAAAATTAATAGGGCGCCTGGGTGGCTCAGCTGGTTAAGCGACTGCTTTCGGCTCAGGTCATGATCCTGGAGTCCCGCATCAGGCTCCCTGCTCGGCAGGGAGTCTGCTTCTCCCTCTGACCCTCCCCCCTCTCATGTGCTCTATCTCATTCTCTCTCTCTCAAATAAATAAATAAAATCTTTAAAAAAAAAGTAAAATTAATAAACATAGAAACGTAGCAAATCAGTTAACAGGGAGAATTATGAATTTATATTATGCTACCTACTCAATGAATTCAATCATACAGGCATATCTACGGTTTTTCATCTTTCTTTAATTCTGTTCTCAATTAAATACTATATTAGAGGAGCCCTAATAATCCACTGCAAATGAACAGTTCAAAGAATGTTTAATTTTTCAAAAGTTTAAAAAATAATTTGGTTTGGGGACGCCTGGGTGGCTCAGTCGGTTAAGCGGCTGCTTTTGGCTCAGGTCATGATCCCACGGTCCTGTGATCGAGTCCCGCATCAGGCACCACTCCCCCTGCTTGTGCTCTCTCTCTCTGACAAATAAATAAATAAAATCTTTTAAAAAAATAAAAAATAGGGCGCCTGGGTGGCTCAGTTGGTTAAGCGACTGCCTTCGGCTCGGGTCATGATCCTGGAGTCCCAGGATCGAGTCCCGCATCGGGCTACCTGCTCGGCGGGGAGTCTGCTTCTCCCTCTCCCGCTCCCCCCTCTTGTGCTCTCTCTCTCTCACTCTCTCTCTCAAATAAATAAATAAAATCTTTAAAAATAAATAAATAAATAAAAAATAAAAATAATAATAATTTGGTTTGGACTATCATATTAGCAAAATGATTTCATTATCACATTATTTTAAGAGTAATAAAGTGGAACTACTAAAATGTTAAAAGACAGAGAAATAGTCAAATCCACTATGAAAGAGTAAAACTTTTGACTATTACAAAGCCAGAAAGTAACAGCACCAAGGAAAACATGTTATGTTTAAAAAGACAATTATATGGGGCACCTAGATGGCTCAGTCAGTTAAGCAGCAGGCTCTGGATTTCAGCTCAGGGCATGATCTCCAGGTCCTGAGATCAAGCCCCCAGACAATGGGCTCTGCAGGGAGTCTGCTTGAGATTCTCTCCCTCTGCCCTCCACCTACCACATGCACACGCAGACTCTAATTTAAAAAAAAAAAATACAATTATATATGGGGCACCTGGGTGGCTCAGTGGGTTAAGCGTCTCCCTTTGGCTCAGGCCATGATCTCAGGGTCCTGGGATCCAGCCCGGAGTCTCAGGCTCCCTGCTCCACAGGGAGTCTGCTCCTCCCTCACCCTCTCCCTCTGCCCTGCCTCCCTGCTCCTGGGCATGCTCTATCTCAAATAAATAAAAAGTCTTTAAAAATTAAAAAAAGACAATTATATGATTATTAACCACAGAATTATATACAAGTATGGACAGGATTAGTACATTATATTAATATATTATACAAGTAGAATAAGAATACAGAAAAATGTAAGATAGGTGAGAATTAAATTTTTTCCTTTTGAATTTCCTTTAATCATATTCTTTTCCAATAAAAAGTTTTCAAGTAGCACATTAAGCTCTACTATACTTACTTGTATGTATTATGTACTGACATAAGTAGAAAAAATTTTTAAGTTTATAAATTACCTAATTTCTTCCCAAAAAATACTGTTTTAAATTTCAAATAATAAATGTATCTGATTTTGGAATTTCCTACAATCTGATGCTAACCCTACACCTTTACACCAGCTGTAACATGTACAACTTCCCCTAACTTTTAAGTCTTACAAAGCAATCTCCAATCCCAACAAGGCATTCCATTTACTACAAGTCTGTCAAACTGACAATCTGAAAGAGGAGATAAAACTCGAGGCAATAGCTGACAGAAGATAAAATGTTAATTCTTGCATTAGGAAAGCTTATTTGCCCTTACTATCTCAGTTTCAGCAAGCATATTATATTGGAAATTGAAATTCTAACAGAAATTCCCTTCTGCAAATCAGAAAGACCAAATGAGACAACCTGCCTCTGACTCAGCAGCTTTCTTTTTCTTTACAACCTGTACTTAAGTTGCAAGGGTAAGACTAACGTTCGAAACGAGCAGCAAAGCGAATGCAAAATCAGTAACTGTCTTGGCAGGAAACTCCAAAGAAAATATGAGATGTTTTGGTCCTAAATGGAAGATACACAAAGAACAAAGGTGCCTTTATGTATCTTTATCATTTAAATCCCTGTGTATAGCTACAAACTAGCTTTTACTGAAGATACTTAACATGTTTCTTTATAGAGAGCACCTCAACCAAATAACCTTCCAAGTCTGGCACCACGAATTGTCACAGCCTACACATCACTGCAGTTCCTTATAATTTAAAACATTTGCGTTTTAAGAAGTCCCCACACACCAGCTCTACTGCCAATTTCTTCAGCTGAAAACTCAAGTTTATACTACAAAATACTATGTTTACTCTCAACAACAGGATGCACTCATTTACAAATTATAGAAGAGTATAAATTACTCCAATATACAACTTCAACATTTCTAACATCATTGCTTGTCTATTATCCAAATTAACAAGTCTAAAAACGTAGTGCACTAAGTGAGGTACTATGTATGGCCAAAATCAACTAGCATATTACCGGTTCACTAAAATCAACTATTTTGCAAAATGGCCACACGAGATACCAATGTAGTGCAAAGTGGATTGAGTTTGCCATTATGAGAAAAATGAGTCAAAACAAGCCTATACGAGGCAGTTCACCCTCACGAATACAAATCTAAATTCATTTCTGAGTCCCCAGTCTCACAGCAAGAGGACAGTTTACCAACCTTTTAACGGTAATTAATTCAAAGAACAGGGCAGAAAATAAAATATAGTGTTTTTTTTTAATGATTATAACTGAACAAGAACTGACAGACATTCTTTAACGCGCAGTTTTCCTTTTGATACCGATTTTGCTCTTATGTATACACAGATCATAAACTATGCTCTTCATTTCGGATAGCTTAATACACACGGCTCCCCTCAAATCAAGTATTCATTAAAACTTGGCGCCTTGGCCCTTATATTCTTCCCTGTCTTACTATACCCCTCACCTTCTAAACCGGAAGACCGGAAGGGAAGAGCTACTCCCACCGCAAATTGGGGTCTAGGGAAAAAGACTTAACAAGAGTTTGAACACAATTAAGCAGTCTTAGTAAATCAAATTCCCAGATTACGATGTTTGACAATCTCTTTTAGGCAAAACACACAGACAGCTGAGGGTTCGTTCGTTACTGGAGATGACACTTACCCTCATATTTGCACAAGTAACTTCGGTAACTGGCCTAAATTTTCCCGTGTGAAACAAACACAAAAAAGGATGGGACGTTGGTACTCTTTAAAACTGGGTCATTCCTTATTTGTTCTGATGCGACGGAAGGGAAAAAGGTCCATGAAGCAGCAAAAGAAAAAAAAGACAGCATCCTCAGAGCAGAAAAGTTACAGCTCTCTACACAAGTCAGCACTAGGCGCTCATTAGTTGGTTTTATTTGTGTTTAGTCACTCGGAGTTTAATGGAACCAGCCTTCCGAAAAGTCATCTCCCACAAGGAAGCCCTGAGGATCAGCCACGGTAAGGCGGAGGAGGACATGCCCTCCATTCACCTGAGACACCTGCCCGGGCCCCCAGGTCTCCCCTCGCGGTCTCCGGACCCTTCTCGCCAGACCCCAGCCCTCGCTCTCCACCCACTCTAACCCAATCCCCGCCCCCTCCGCGCCCAGCCCCCTCCCACCCGGCCGTCGCCCAGGAGGTCCCCAGGGCCCAGACCCCTCGCGCGTCCTGGCAAGTGGTTCTCAGGAGCCGGGGCGGGCGGCGCGGGGAGGCCCGTCCTGGCGCGGCCTCTCCCCCCATCATCACTCCCCGCAGGCTCCGGGGACTCCCCGCCCCCGGAAACCGCGGAGAAACTAGGCCGGGAACGCCAGCCCCGGCCACTTTCCGCCTGCTTGGCGACCCCCCGCAGGCGGGCCATCGGAACTCAGCCCTCGGAGTTGCTACCTGCCCGGAGCCCTCCACAGCACAGGAGCGCGGGCCCCGCGGCGGCGCAGCGCAGGGTTCCTCCGCGAAAGGCCCTCCACCGCAGACTCACCTGCCGGCCACTCCACCTTCAGTGCCACCCGGACACAGCCCCTTCCTGGGGCATGAAAGCGCCGGCTTCGCGGCCTGCGCGCCCTCGGCACAGCCGGGCGGGGGACTTGCTCCCGCGGCCGCCGCCTCCACGGCCCGATCTGCGCCTGCGCCGCCTCAAGGGCTCGGTCTCGAGGGGCACCGCGTGCAGCGATAACGGCCGGGAGCGGGAGCTCGCGCGGGCGGCTCTGCTCTCTGGAGTCCGGCAGTGCGGGCGGCGGGCCGCCTAGGAGCTGCCCGCTGCACTACCGCTCCGACAGCTGACGGCCATGTTTCTGTTCCCTTTTCTTTTTTTTCTCCCCCTCCTTCCGCCCCTTTCCACAGAACAGCACTTTCCTTTTCCCCCCCCTCCCTCTCCCTTTCCTACTGCGGGGGCGGGTGGAAAAGGACGTGGGGGAGGGGTGGGGAAGGGCGGGGCAGAGCTAGAGCCCCGCCCCCGGGGAGGGCCGAGCCCGCGCGGCCGCTGCTCCCCTCCCCCCGCCTCCCGCGGCGACCCCCGCGGGGCGTGAGGTCCCAGCCCCACCCCGTTGGAGCCCCTCCTCCGCGTCCGCTCCGCCGGTCCCCAGCCGAAATCGAGCTGGGAGGAAAGAGCCCTGAGCGCTGCTTTGCACCCCTTCTTGCGGGGCTCAGACTCTCTGTGTGGTGTAGGTTTATTGCCTTGGCCTCAGGCAGGTGGCGGCTGCTCCTCTCCGCTTTATCCAAGACGGGGAAAGTGACGCTGAGTCCCTCAAAGTCATTGAGAATGCCGCGCGGGATGCAGGTCTCTGGAAGAGAAGTTTCGTTCCCACGGTGGCAGTTGGAATTTCCACGCATGACGGGGGATGGAGGGGGGCTCTGAGGCTGGAGAGAGACCCGCGGAATGGCGCTTCCCGAAGTCCTTTCCCCGCTGCAGCGTCCCAATAGAGTCCTTGGCCGTGCCCCGAGAAGCTGCCTCGGCCGGGATGTCGGGATGGGGACTCCAAATGGAGAAATGGCTTGTTTTAAGTCCTCTCCTGCCTCCTAAGTGTAGGCTCCTTATCTACACGGATGCATGCAAAGTCCTTTCGCCTTCGTGCAAATTTTGCAAGCTATTTTTGACAAACGTTTGGAAGTTATTAGAGTGAGGAAGAATAGCAACTAGTTATTCAGTAAGAATCAAGTGGTTTGAAACAACATTTTTTATCTCCTGACAAAAAAATAAAAATAAATGGCGAATGATTTCACAGATTCCATGGCAGGTCAAAATTAGAACGGGTAAGATTTGGGTATCTCTGATGAATATTCAAATATATAATGATCATTTTCCTGAGAATTACTCTCTTGATTCAATCTGCACTTTTGATGAAAAGTGTAAGATTAGACCTCAGTCATGAGCGCTCTGTTGTCGGTTTACTTCTGAAGTTTATTGCATATACAGATAGTTCGAATTTTGTAGCCAATGGCAGAAACTATTTTCCTAACTACATTAGCAGTCAGAATTGATTCTATAGAAATGCACAGCAAAAGGGGCGCCTGGGTGGCTCAGTTGGTTAAGCGACTGCCTTCGGCTCAGGTCATGATCCTGGAGTCCCGGGATCGAGTCCCGCATCGGGCTCCCTGCTCGGCGGGGGGTCTGCTTCGTCCTCTGACCCTATCCCCTCTCATGTGTTCTCTCTCTCTCATTCTCTCTCTCTCAAATAAATAAATAAAATCTTTAAAAAAAAAAAAAATCTAAAAAAAGAAATGCACAGCAATGGATATAAGGCTTATTTAGTAATAGTTTGGAGTCAGTTTGAGCACAGTGAAAACCAATCTTTGACAACCTGGACAGAAGTTTTTCAAGGAACTAATAACTGGAAATTCAGCTTGAGGACTTCTTGTCCTTCCTTTCTCCAAGCATATTAATTAATAGTTTTAAAGCTAAAAAATAGTTTTAAAAAAAGATTTAATATAGACAAGATGTCTTAATGGATAGATTTCGTTAACACACTTAGGGAGTTTTTTCTTCTGGCTTTTTTGCAACCACAGAAGTGAAAAATGGAAGAAGCAATGTAACTCTTCCATTTGATTGACAGATTTTTCTCAGTTTGCAATGTGGGATTTAAGAATTTCTTTAATTTTTTTTCACTATTTTAATTGTCCTATAGATTTCCCATAGATTTGTCATTGCCATTGTCTACCTAAAGTTTCATGGAATGAACTTGTATATTTGGGGCCTAATTTTCTTACCTCGGTAGCTGTTCTTAGGTCTGAAAGTCCTTGATTCAGCAACCTTCTCAACTGCAATCTTACGTGCCCAGCACTAAAATAAGTTCATTTTAATTTTTAACATGTAAATATTTGAGTCTAAAACATGGGAGAGGAACTTGTTATAATCCTATAGTATCAGTTTCAGTTGAGCCTTTCTAGATGCAAGAATGCATAGAAGAAACACCCAGTCCATTGAAGAAGGGAATACAGACCTGTGATTGGGCATGGTCACTGCAGATTTCTGTGGATCAGCATTGCAAAAGAGTTAAATGGAAATCCTGTAAATTTCCTTAAAATAAACAAGATATTTTGGGTAGCCATCTTCCCTGCTGAAGCATCCCATATTATTTTCCTCTTCCTGTTTGTTCCCTCGAAAAACTAAAAATTGGCTATCACAGGAATATTCAAAGACCTTTATACTTCTTTATTTCTTTTGATCTGTTTTATTCAACTCCATGTTTAACAGAAGCATTATAAATCTAACAGTTGAATCTGATTATGGTAATTAATTATTTTTAGAATTTCTTTTTTAATTTTATTTTTAAGTAATCTCTACACCCAATGTGGGGCTTGAACCCACAACCCTGAGATCAAGAGTCATATGCTCTTCTGGCTGAGTCTGCCAAGCAACCCCTATTTTTATAATTTCTTAATGTCTGAATTCCATACTAGATTGTAAGCCCTTGAGAGCAAGGTTCACATGTCACATGTATATTCATATGTCATGTTCTCTTTCAGATTCAGAATAACCAATATATGATAGAGTTGCAAAAAAATATTTGATGAATGACTGAAATAAATCATGGCTCCCTCACTTTCTTCCACTCCGTCCTCAGGTGAGTTACTTAATTTTCCTCATGTGTAAAGTGGGTAAAATTATATTCATAAGAAGTGAGATCATTTATTAACTTACAATAAGCTATAATATCCAACAGACCAGTCCAGTAATGAATACTTAGCACATGTGATAGGCAGCCTTTCGTTGTAGATTACAATGACCCCTGCTTCCTGATTTATGCCCTGTGTAATCTCCTTACATTGGGTGTGGAGTGGACTTATTGACTAGCTTCTAACACACAGACTACATCAGAAATGATGAGATGTCTCTAACAAGATGAGGCTATTAAAAAAGAAGACCTGTGGCTTCACTCTTGGATTCTTTCTCTCTTGTCCTGCTGGATTGCTTACTCTGGGGGAAGCCAGCTACCATGTCATCAGGCAGCCCTGAGAATGAGTTCAGAAGTGTATCCTTGCCAAGTTGAGCCTGGAGGTGACTGTAGCCACAGCTAACACCTCCATTTTAGCCTCCTCACAGACCCTGCGCCAGAATCACCCAAATAAGCTGCTTCTGCATTCTTTACTGACAGAAACTGTGATATGAGAAATGCTTCTTGTTTCCAGCTGCAAAATTTGTGTCAGGGGTGGGGGTGGTAATTTCTTTCATAGCCAAAATAATTAATACATCATAGTAATACCTGGAAGATAGCAAGTGTTCATTAATGGTAGCTCTTCCTTGACTGAGTCTAACAGGGTTTTGCATGTGTTTTCTTAGCATCCTATCACACTAAATTTAATGATAATGGTTACAGTTGCAATAAGAGAAGGTATCCAGGAAAAGTGGAAAGACTGACTTCTCCTGATCTGTTATTTATAAACTATCTTTGCTCCAAAAGAGTCCATTAAAATGTATTTCATATGATATCTAGGATTTGCTTCAAAATAATGCAATGGGGGTAGAATGGTGAGTAAGTAGGAGTTTAGATAAAACAAAATTGGACAAATGTTGAAATGGAGTGATTGCTACTGGGGGTTCTTTGTGTTCTCTATTTTTTATGGCTTTTTAAAATTTTTCATAATTAAAAAAAGTGGTTTTAAGTATTTCATGGAATCATGAGTTTGGAGTAGAGGGGAAACTTTAGAGATCATCTGTTCTAATTAACTCATTTGATAGATGGGGAAATTAAGGTCCAGCAAAGTTTATTGATGTACCTAGAGTTTCCCAGTCTCAGCTTTAGTGATTTCATATTTGAGTGTGGAGGAGAAACTACTAAATTCTTAGCTCTTTTTTTCCCAGTCAGAGTAATTTAACTCTAGATTCTCTAGGGTAGCCTCCATAGCATGAAAATCTGAGCCTGATCTCCACTTTCTAATGTATAATCCACATATCGTACACTGGTAAGCTATTTGGTCCCAGCCCCTCACTCATCAATTTTTGAAAACATAGGATTTGAAGGCCTGGTGATTCATGCCTGCAGGCGCTATGTTATTCTTCTAGAAAAGAGTTTTAAGTAAGAATGACACCAACAAACACTAGATCTGCATTGTTCATATATCTACATGAGCCAGTGTGTCCTACTCTGCACAGGAAGCCTTAGCACACTCTCCTTATGCTCCACTCCAGTATCTTATCTGGCTGTGGACTCTGTCTCAGCATTATCAGAATGGCCTCATCTAGAGTCTTTTGGAGTTAGTCAGCATATTCTTTATCCAACTCTCTTTACTAGGCCTACATAGCTGGACCAGCAGTGGGAAGGACTGGCACAAGGCTCTTGGTGTTGAATCAAAGTAGAGTAAATGATCCTGAGAACAAATCACAAAGAAGAGTAGGGATTAGCAAAAACAGGGAAACAAATAATGGGTAGAGAGGTTGACAGGAAGATAGCCTATATGAAAATCTGAGACACAAGACTTCTTTTCTTTTATTTCTCACCATCAGAGCAAATTGTCCTCACCACAGATCAAGAAATATATGTATTCTAGGGGCACCTGGGTGGTGCAGTCAGTTAAGTGTCTGACTCTTGTTTTCTGCTCAGGTCATGATCTCAGGGTCTTGAGATCAAAGCCCTGTCTGTGGCTCCAATCTCTGCCTGAGATTCTCTCTCCTTCCTCTGCCCCTCCTGCTTCTGTGCTCTCTCTCTCTCAAGTAAATAAATAATCTTTTTTAAAAAAGAAATTTTTGTATTCTCTATTTCAAAGATCATTTTTTTAAAAAATTTTATTAAGAAATCAAAAACAAGGGGCACCTGGGTGGCTCAGTCATTAAGCGGCTGCCTTTGGCTCAGGTCATGATCCCAGAGTCCCGGGATCGAGCCCCACATCGGGCTCCCTGCTCAGCGGGGGACCTGCTTCTCCCTCTCCCACTCCCCCTGCTTGTGTCTCTCTCTGTCAAATAAATAAAATCTTTAAAAAAAAAAATCGAAAACAATAACATAGAAGCATCAACAAAAATAATAATATAATGAACTCTTCCTATGTTTATTGCCCAGCTTCAGCTCATAGCAAATCTTGCTCTCTCCCTCTCTCTCTGACAAATAAATAAATAAAATATATTTTTTAAAAGATTTTATTTATTTTTGCATGAGAGAGAGAGAGAGAGTACAATTAGGGAGAGGGGCAGAGGGAGAAGCAGACTTCCTGCTGAGCAGGGAGCCTTATGAGGGACTCAATCCCAGGACTCAAGGATCATGACCTGAGCCAGAGGCAGACACTTAACTGACTGAGCCACCCAGGTACCCAATAAATAAAATCTTTAAAAAAAAGAATCAAAGAATCAAATACTGCTTAAAAATCTCAAGATTAATATTCAACTTCTGGCTTATATTTAATATGTGTTCAATAAGCGCAGTATTGTTTTACGTGCCCTGACAAAAAAATCACTGGGATCTGGTGCTAATACCCTTTACCACCTATTCAAATTTTCCCCTACTTTTATGGTTCCTCTCACACAGAAAAGATCAACTGAATACTAGTAAGTGTCTCTAAGAAGAATCCATAGAAACCAAAATAATTGCAACCCCTTTTTGTTGTTCACTCCCCAATTTACCTCTCTAGACCCAAATTTCCCTGAGCTATGGACTCAACCATCAAACTCTACCTCCAATGTCTAGATGACATCTAACATTTTACATGTTCAAAACATAGCTCTTAATTCCTTCCCTGCACTATATCTCCCCCCCCAAAAAACTATTCCTTTTGAAGCTACCTCATTTCATTATTTGGTGCCACCATCTTCTCTATCTTGCCAGATGATGTCCTCTTCCAGCCCCAGATCCAAAGGTGGATCACATGAACTAGGGGTTAGGGAGGAGGTCATTTGGCAAGACAGAGGAGAAACGGAGCAGGAGTCAGCATTGGGAGAACTGTCCAACACTCTCAGAGGCCACTCCTGGGAAGCCACAAAAGGGCCAATGTCTACAGACTATTGATGGCCATTTAGTGGGGCACAAGAGGCAGTTATGTACAGTCAAATGAAGCAGTCATCTCAGCTGTGTGTCCCACCGTTGAGGCATAGAGTCCTTCCATTGGCATCCGCCTGCATAGAGCTGTGGCTCTTGACTACGAGAATGTAAGCCTGTATCCCGAGACTTGAACACCTAACCACGTTGTGCCTGTAAACAACTGCTCTTTTTTAGTTTTCCAGGATACAGAACAGGGTGACCTTGACACCCAGAAAGGCATTAGTGGTATAGAAAGGAAAGCTTTGGAGGAAGTGTATTAGATAAGCTGTTTTCAGGCATGGCTTACAATGCTGTTGGCCATGAATTCAATGTTAAGAAATCAATGATATATATTAAATAAGGTTTATTTAAACAGAAACACATAAAACAAGGTTATGTGTTGATTAGTTGAAGCAAATGTGAACAAAGGCTCTCAGGAAACTATTTCTGCTAGGAGAAGTGCTTAGTGTTTGCTAATTCAATGTTCCCTGCCTACCCTATTTAAAACAACACCCACATATGCTCCTGGGTGGCTCAGTCATTAAGCGTCTGCCTCCGGCTCAGGTCATGATCCCAGGGTCCTGGGAGCCCCACATCGGGCTCCCTGCTCAGTGGGAAGCCTGCTTCTCCCTCTCCCACTCCCCCTGCTCATGTTCCCTCTCTTGCTATGGCTCTCTCTTTCAAATAAATAAATAAAATCTTAAAAAAAACACCCACATTATATCATCTTGCCCTGTGTTAAATTTTCCCCAACCTCTGGTCACTGACATTTCTTGTCTATTTAGGTGTTTGCTATCAGCATGTAAATTCCATAAGGGCAGGAACTTTAATTTATTCACTACTATATCCCTGGGACCTAGAACAGTAGTAAATATTGTTGGTGAATCAATCAAATAATTAAGCAGCCCATGAGGAGTCTGTTCTCCCCACCACTTTTCAGCCTCCATGTTTCTGGTCATTGTTCCATCCCAGGGATTACCGAAATCCTAGGACAGGTAAACCCCAGCTAGCTCTGCCTCTCCAATCCTACACATATGCCTAAGCATGTCTGAAACATCTGGAACTCTCATCTGTATTTCTTCCCTGTGCAGTCTACATGAGTTGGGTTCTTTGAGTTGGGTCCAGAGCATTAAATACGGGTTGTGAATAATTCTATGCTAGCAATAACCATTAACTGACAATGCCTAAAAGAGAACAAAGCAAGTTAGCAAATCCTGTCTTAACTGACTCGAATGACATGTTAATTCTCAACCTAATGATTTATTTACTGGTGCCCACTGCCTTCATTAAAATTATTAGAGCATTTTCTTTTGAGCTTGTCAAAGGGAAAATTGTATTTGTGTTTACTTTAGTCACCAAAGTTAATTGCTATTTTAATACTCTTTTGATGTGCTAATAGCTCCTAATGAGGATCATTAATTAGAAAACTAAAAGGAGAAGGCAGGTTTCTGCAGAAAATTTGAATTTATTCCCACTACTCCCCTAAACTCCATTTCCTGGGACTTACTACTCATTTCACCTAGATTTCTACAGTTAAATCAAACTCGGTCAAACCATATTCATTGGGCAAGTATCTAGCAGTTAGGCTTTTGGATCCTTGTTTACTCCATAAGCAAGTTCTTTCATGTCCCTGAGCCTCTTTCCTCTGGCATAAAATATTTATCTTGCAGAGTCATTTAAGATTAATCATCATTTGCAGCAAGCATTTATCAAGCACCTACTATAGGCCAGTCACCATGCTAGGTACTCAATCTTCACTGTCTACTACTCCACCCTATGGGGAATTGTCATTATAGTTTCCCATGAGATAATGTATAGTGACTGGCACATACTCAGACAGGGGTTGGCATACTACAGCCCTTGGCCAAATCTACCCTGATGCCTGTTTTTGTAAATTTTTATTGGAACACAGACATGCCCATTTGTTTACTATTGTCTATGGCTATTTTTGCACTAAAATGGCAGAATTGAAGAGTTATGACAGAGACAATATGGCCCACAAAGATAAAAGTATTTGCTATCTAATACTTTATATAAAAAAAAAAGTTGCCAACTCTTAAACTAGGAGACCAACAAAAGTTAATTTGATTTACTTTTCCCTCCAAACAGGAGACCAGAAAAAAAAACACAAAAAAACAAACACAGACAAGCAGGGATAGAGAATGGGTCACCAATGGCTAGAGTCCCAAGGGATCAAAGATTTTTACCAAAAAAAAGGGGGGGAAGAATAGAGGTGAAAGACCCTAATTTGTGACTTCCAGATACATTGCCTTTTGCAGAATGAGCAGCCTCCAGTATGGAAAGTGGCAAGCAATGTGCTTATGGACGAATTAGAATTTAGTTATGAGTCCCCAGGGGAGAGTCAGGTGGAAGGTGTTCAATGATTAGGTTAAGGATGTAGAGGAGAAATCTGTTTATCATGGAAAATCTCAGGAGGCAGAGTGGAAAGCTTTGTAAAGGAAGAGTGAAAGCAGTGGGGGCTCCAGAATGTCTATAACCAAGGGACTTAGGGGTGTCACTGGTTGAAAGAATGTCACTTATCCATACCAAGAACGGGTGAAGGGAGCTGAAGGAGATCATTGGAGATCTGGAGCTGCTCCCTAATGTCCCATTGGCATTTCCCGCTAATGGGAGGTCAGGAATGGGAAAAGGAAGCAAAAGTATAAGCGGCACAAAAAGGCATGACGGAGGGGCGCCTGGGTGGCTCAGTCGGTTAAGCGACTGCCTTCGGCTCAGGTCATGATCCTGGAGTCCCGGGATCGAGTCCCGCATCGGGCTCCCTGCTCGGCAGGGAGTCTGCTTCTCCCTCTGACCCTTCCCCCCCTCATGAGCTCTCTCTCTCTCTCATTCTGTCTCAAATAAATAAATAAAATCTTTAAAAAAAAAAAAAGGCATGACGGAAAGGACTTATATTTTGAACAGTGACTGAAGATGATGATGGAAATGATAAACGTGGTAGAATAACCTGGCTTCAGGATTTCAAAAGGATTCTTCTCATAAACTTGCTTTACCTTGGGTAGAAGCCCAGATCCTGGTAGAATCAGTGGCCTGGGGACGCTGATGGTCTGACCTGTAAATTTTGTAGGCCTGAAGTGACCAGGTCTTACACGATCAGTGCTTTAACTGTAGGTATCCAGCAGTTCTGTCAATGAAGTTGTTTTCATTCTTTAAGCCTACTGGAATTATGGCAATCAGTAGGCCATCGTGCAGAAAGGTAAGTTGGAATAACCCAATCGTTAAAAAGAAAAAAGAAAAGAGGGGCACCTGGGTGGCTCAGTCGTTAAGTGTCTGCCTTCAGCTCAGGTCATAGTCCCAGGGTCCTGGGATCGAGTCCCACATCGGGCTCCCTGCTTAACAGGGAGTCTCCTTCTCCCTCTCCTGCTCCCTCTGCTTGTGCTCTCAATCTCTCTCTCTCTCTCTCAAATAAATAAATGAAATCTTAAAAAAAAAGAAAAGAAAGTGAAACCATACTATCAGAAGTTCTTAGTCCTGTTTTTTGATATGCTTTTGCTTTCTTGCTTTTTTTTTTTCCCAAGGTAACACCATCTTTTACAATACTTTTGTAGTTGTAGGAAAGTCATATAAAAGGACCATGATTTCTGGAAAGTTAAAAAAACAAACAAAACAAGCAACTACCTCTAGTGTTGTTTCAGGGGAGTTCTGACTCTAATGTATACTCTCCTTTCACCTCAACTAGATTTTTTATCATTCAGTGTTCATGAGCCGTTTTCGCTACGTGTTTTGCAAGTCATGGCATCTCCAGAATTTTTAAGCAGAGTAGTAACTTGTTTAATATCTCCAGAGAGTCAGTATCTTAGGGTACTTTTCTGAAGATTCCATCCCATTCTGGGACAAAACTCAGAAGCTTTTTTAAGTTTACCTGTTGGATTCAGTTCAATGACTTTTTTTTTTTTTTTACCTTTGATCCTAATATTCTTCAGCTCTTTCATTTTTTAAACATATAAAAGTTATTTTAGAGCTGGACTTATCGACTGGTTTGCTCAGAAGGCAGCTAAAATCAAAGTACTATTAGTAATGTTGTCCTGGTATGTGGAAAACAAGTTTTTTTGAGCTGACATGTTAGAAAAGCATTTTGGTTTCAGAGAAAGGCCACAATTATTTATATAACTCAGCCAGAAAACATACCTAAATTACAATTCATATTTTTTATTAACATATAATGTATTATTTGTTTCAGAGGTACAGATCTGTGATTCAACAGTCTTACACAATTCACAGCACTCACCACAGCACATACCCTCCCCAATGTCCATCATCCAGCCACCGCATCCCTCCCACCCCCCTCCACTCCAGCAACCCTCAGTTTGTTTCCTGAGATTAAGAGTCTCTTATGGTTTGTCTCCCTCTCTTGTTTCATCTTGTTTCATTTTTCCCTCTCTTCCCCTATGATCCTCTGTCTTGTTTCTTAAATTCCTCATATCAGTGAGATCATATGATACTCATCTTTCTCTAATTTACTTATTTTGCTTAGCATAATACCCTCCAGTTCCATCTACATCATTGCAAATGACAAGATTTCCATTTTTTGATGGCTGCATAATATTCCATTGTATATATATCACCTCTTCTTTTTTTTTTAAGATTTTATTTATTTATTTGACAGAGAGAGAGACACAGTAAGAGAGGGAACACAAGCAGGGGGAGTGGGAGAGGGAGAAACAGGCTTCCTGCGGAGCAGGGAGCCCGATGTGGGGCTCAATCCCAGGACCCTGGGATCACGACCTGAGCCGAAGGCAGATGTTTAATGACTGAGCCAACCAGGCACCCCTATGTCACCTCTTCTTTATCCATTCATCTGTCAGTGGACATCTAGGCTCTTTCCATAGTTCGGCTATTGTGGACATTGCTGCTACAAACATTGGGGTGCATGTGCCCCACTGGATCACTACATTTGTATCTTTGGGGTAGTAGTGCAATTGCTGGGTCATAGGATAACTCTATTTTCAACTTTTTGAGGAACCTCCATACTGTTTTCCAGAGTGGCTCCACCAGCTACAATTCATATTAAGTAAGGGAAAGGCAAAGGGCCAATACTTTTTCATTCATTCATTGAGTGTTTATTGAATATCTACTAGGTGCCTACATTGTTCTAGGTGCTAGGGTTGGAGCAAAAACAAAACAGATGAAAATTCCTGCCTTTGGGAAGCTTATAGTGTAGTGAGGGAAAACAGGCAATAAACAAACTAAATAGGAGGGGTGCCTGGGTGGCTCAGTCAGTTAAGCATCTGCCTTCGGCTCAGGTCATGACCCCAGGGTCCTGGGATCAAGTGCCACATCGGGCTTCTTGCTCAGCGGGGAGCCTGCTTCTCCCTCTGCCTGCCACTCCCCCCTCTTGTGCTCTTTCTCTTTCTGATAAATAAATAAATAAATAAATATTAAAAAAAAAAACCAAAATAAATAGGAAAATATATAATATGGTAAAAAGTGATAAATACAAGAAAAAAAATTATGCTGGGAAGGGGAATGGGGGCTTTTGCCAGTGAGCTATTTGCAATTCTAGTCAGGACTCCAGTTAGCTTTGAACACTCTTGATTTCTTCAGAATGCTTTGGAGCTTACAGACACTTAACTAGAAGCTTGAAGCGTGTTCCAAGAGACAGGAATTGGGACTGGTGGTAGCTTGCCCACTTATCTGATTACTTCAGGCCTTATGCAGAGCCAGAGCATTATTCCACACACAGCCTTCCCTATCTTCTGCACCTCCTCTACCACTTCTCCCCTGCCAGTTGTTTTTTATTTATGCATTTAAAGTGAAAAGAGGGGGCAAAAAGCATTAGAAATCCTTTTGCTTATATTTTGAGTCTGATGCCTTTTTTTGGCTTTTTAATTAATTACATATATATCAAAACTGTAAAATTTTAAAATTAGCATACAGTATTATATTAGTTTCGGGTGCACAATATAGTGACTCAACAATGCTATGCATTACCCAGTGCTCATTATGATAAGTGCCCTCCTTAATCCCTTTCACGTATTGCACCCATCCCCCCACCCACCTCCCCTCTGGTAACCATCAGTTTGTTCTCTATAGTTAAGAGTCTGGTTTTTTTGTTTGTCTCTTCCTTTTCTTTGTTCGTTTGTTTTCTTTCTTAAATTCCACATGGGAGTGAAATCGTATAGTATTTGCCTTTCTCTAACTTATTTCACTTAGCATTATGCCCTCTAGATCCATCCATGTCATTGCAAATGCCAAGATTTCATTATTTTTTATGGCTGAGTCATATTCCTGTGTGTGTGTGTGTGTGTGTGTGTGTGTGTGTATAACACATCTTACTTAACCATTCATCTATTGATGGACACTTGGGTTGCTTCCATAATTTGGCTATTGTAAATAATGCTACAATAAACACAGGGGTGGCTGCATCAATTTACATTTCCACCAAGAATACACGAGTGTTGGGGCGCCTGGGTGGCTCAGTAGTTAAGCATCTGCCTTCGGCTCAGGTCATGGTCCCAGGGTCCTGGGATCAAGCCCCGCATCAGGCTCCCTGCTCGGCGGGAAGCCTGCTTCTCCCTCTCCCACTCCCCCCACTTGTGTTCCCTCTCTCGCTGTGTCTCTCTCTGTCAAATAAATAAATAAAAATCTTAAAAAAAAAAAAATACACGAGTGTTTCCTTTTTCCCCATATCATTGCCAACACTTGTTGTTTCTTATGTTGTTGATTTTAGCCTTTCTGACAGGTGTAAGGTGATAGCTCATTGTGGTTTTGATTTGCATTTCCCTGATGATGAGTGATATTGAGCATCTTTTCATGTGTCTGTTGGCCATCTGTATGTCTTCTTTGGAGAAATATCTGTTCATGTCTTCTGCCCTTTTTAAAATTGGATTATTTGTTTTCTTGGTGTTGAGTTATATAAGTTTTTTATATATTTTGGATACTAACCCTTTATCATAGATGTCATTTACAAATATCTTCTCCTATTCAGTAGGTTGTGTTTTAGTTTTGTTGATGGTTTCCTTTGCTGTGCAGAAACTTTTTATTTTTATAAAGTCCCAATAGTTTAATTTTGCTTTTGTTTTCCCTGCTCAGGAAACATATCTAGAAAAATGTTGTTATGGCCGTTGTCAGAGAAATTACTGCCTGTGCTATCTTCTAGGATTTTTATGGCTTTAGGTCTCACACTTAGGTCTTTAACCCATTTTGAGTTTATTTTTTCTGTATGGTATAAGAAAGTGGTCCGGTTTCACTCTTTTGCATGTAGTTGTCCAAGTCTGGTGCATTTTTTAAAAAATGTAAATTCTAAAAAAATTTAAGGTGCACCTGGGTGGCTCAGTCAGTTAAGCGTCTGCCTTCAGCTCAGGTCCTGATCCCAGGGTCCTGGGATCCAGTCCCGCATCAGGCTCCCTGCTCAGTGGGGAGTCTGCTTATTCCTCTCCCTTTGCTCCCCTCTCCCTTGCTCTCCCTCTCTCACTCTCTCTCACACAATTAAATAAATAAAATCTTTTTTAAAAAAGACTATTTCATCATAGTAAATAAAATTTTAAAATTTTAAAATAAATAAATAAAAATGTAAATGCTAATGAGTTCTAGAAATGGAAAGCACATGAAAGCAAAATTCCCATAGCTTTTGCTATTGCAGATAAACTGGTGATTGAATCCACCTTAGAATTTCTTTCCATTTGAAATATGGCACAGTACCCTGGAGAGCACTGAGTCAATGGTTTGGGGTTTGGGGTACCAGGTATACCACTGCCTACCTGTGCAATATGAGCAGGTCATGTACCTTTCTAGGCATCACATCTTCATCTGAGGAACTCTAAAATGCTGTGATTCTTCTTCTTGGTAATCAGTTCAAGTCATTAGTTACATAAGCCTAAATGAAATAAAACTTCCCTTTTTTTTTTTTTCAGGAAGTAAATATATGTGGCTAAGATGATTAACCAAGTTTTGTGTATAAATTAAGTAGAACATGGATCTTATGACCGATTTACATGACTCTTTGATCCCCATGAATGTTTTTTTATTAGGAATATGTATCAAATTCTTTGCATATATTTATATTTTACACCAAAGTGGATTTTAAAATATAGAAAAGATTAATTTGCATAAACTAATCTCAACTTTGAAATTTGAATGGCTTTAGAAAACTAGAATATTAAGATCAATTTAGGGCAACGTTTTTTTGGAACATAACATTGTGTTGCTTTATATAAGAATAAAAACTTGATAAATAATGATAATTAAAATCGCTGCCAGAAGGCTTGATAAGTGCATTATATATATTAACTCAGTTGAAACTTAGAAGAACCTCAGTGAGGTAGATATTATTATCTTCTCCATTTTATAGATCAATGATCTGGAATTCAGAGGGAATAAATAGCTTGCTCAAGTCCACGGAGACCTTGAGCCTAAATTTGAGCCTGGGGCCTATCTGACTCTGGAGCCTTGGATCATTATCAGTATTGCTCTCTTTTTTTTTTTTTTTTTAAGATTTTATTTATTTATTTGAGACAGAGAGAATGAGAGAGAGAGAGCACATGAGAGGGGGGAGGGTCAGAGGCAGAAGCAGGCTCCCTGCTCAGCAGGGACTCGATCCTGGGACTCCAGGATCATGACCTGAGCCAAAGGCAGTCGCTTAACCAACTGAGCCACCCAGGCGCCCCTCAGTATTGCTCTCTTAAGGAAGAACATTTTCATATGCAGTAACTGAACACTGGTTGAAGACAGTGCCAAGAGAAGATTAGGGGAGAGTGTACCGCATTTTGTGTGACAGCAGAGATTTTGAGCAGATCCAGTGACCCTCAATTACCCAAAGTTTATACACCCAGAGCTGCCATTTCCTGTTTGAATTAAAAATATTATTTATTGTAGGGGAACCTGGGTGGCTCAGTCAGCTAAGCATCTGACTCTTGGTCTCAGCTCAGGTCTGGATCTCAGGGTCGTGAGTTCAAGCCCCACATTGGGCTCCACACTGGGCATGGAGCCTATATTAAAAAATATATATATATACTATATATATATAGTTTATTGTAATTTCTATAACAACTGAATATTCATTAATCCTGACAAATGTGTTTTTACACACAATAGAATCATCAATATATCCTTCTGATCACAGAAAATAATTTATTATAAACCTATTCAAGTAAAACATGCAAATGTTATCAAAAAAACCTAAAATTCAACCATATTTAACATAGATTTTTGCCTTTACAACATTAGCCAAGGGTATTATACCTAAAGTACCTTTGATAATATTATTCTAATTTACTTCATTTGGATTCATTCCTCAGTGTTTTGGTAGATTAAGATAGTTATTGGGGCACCTGGTGGCTCAGTTGGTTAAGCATCTGACTTTTGATCTCAGCTCAGATCTTGATCTCAGGGTGATGAGTTTAAGCCCCAAATTGGGCTTCATGCTGGGAGTGGAGCCTACTTAAAAATAAATAAATAAAAAGATATTTATCTTTTCTCTTATAGATCATTCTAAATCTTTTCTCTTGTAGGTCATTATTAATAGCAGTTGTGGGGTGCCTGGCTGGCTCAGTCAGTGGAGCATGTGACTCTTAATCTCAGGGTTGTGAGTTCAAGCCCCACATTGGGTATAGAGATTACTTAAAAGTAAAATCTTTAAAAAAAAAAAAAAAAGTTTGTTAGCTCCAGGTTATTGAATACAGACAAAGATCATAACATTGCATAAAATAGTCTATAATTAAAATTTTAACTAAGTTGGTTTCAGTGAGCCTAAGAGGTATTCCCTACCCCAAGTAAATTTCAAGTAATATACTGAATAACTTCCAATTAATAGGAACTCAGAATTCAAAATTATAATATGTTGGCAAATATTAATTGACATTCCCTCAACTTGGACTTTTAAGTAAGGAAATATTTTTTAGACATTGACTACAGTATATAGAAGGAAACTGTCAATAAATATATCTGCTTTCTTAATGTCAGTGGATCACATTAGTGTAATTTAGCCATAGAAATGAAACTGTTATAAAAATGATATAGTAAAATAAAGCAGCTCTATCATGAAACTGGGTCATATTCTGCCTTTTCTGTAGACTTCCAGAACAAGTAAGTCTACAAGAGACTTACCTATAAGAGAATTCTCACAAAAGTACTGCACAAAAGAAGAGCTGTATCCAAAGTATAAGTGTTCAAGAAATAAGAATTCTCCAAAGAAGTAACTTGAAACAGGGATTGAAGGGCTACAGAAAACCCATTTTCTTACCAGAGAGTAATTCATGTTCAAATCATCATCACAAAGCATTAACCCTGGACACACAGTTTTTGACCGACGTTTAAGCAAATCACTTAAATTGGCACAACTGGACCAAAGGGAAGGGCTTGGGAGGAAACATGCTCTCCGGCTGTTGGAAGCCATCTTGCTATAATGAGGGAAGCCATTCAACTGTCTGAAGATAAAGCCAAGTTACCTGGGAGAAGATTGGAGAAAATCACAGGGAATTGGAGCCGGAATATGACTGAATTAAACCTAAGGCTCTGGACTTCCATTTCTGTGAGCCGGTAAAATTCCTTATATTTTAAAGCCATTTGAGATAAGTTTCTGACTCTTGCTGCTAAAAGCATCTTAAAGGAATTCTTGACATATTAGAGATCTTCGTTACTTTTCCATTATATGTTTTGTAAAAATTCTCCCATCAGACCATATATTGTCTTTTGTTTATCAGACATTAAAATCTATTTAAAGTTATAAAGATTAAAACAGGTGTGGTATCAGTGTTCAACTAGAAAGACATATTTAACTTAGAGATGGATTCAAGGATACAAAATAATTTACAATAAGATAAAATTGGGGAAAGATGGATTTCTATTAGTATTGCTTTGTGACTCATACCACAACAAAATAAACTGTAATTGGTTAAAGGCATGAATGACAAATAGTAAAACTATAAAAATGTTACAGTAAAAAAGTTTAAAATAGGGTGCCTGTGTGGCTCAGATGGTTAAGCGTCTGCCTTCGGCTCAGGTCATGATCCCAGGGTCCTGGGATCGAGTCCCATATCAGGCTCCCTGCTCAGCGGGGAGCCTGCCTCTCTCTCTCTCTCTCTCTCTCTCTCTGTCTCTTATGAATAAATAAATCAAATCTTTAAAAAAAATTTTTTTTTTTCTAAATAATTATGTAATCTTGACACAAGAAAGATCTTTCTAGGCTTCATGCCAAAGGTAGGAAATATACAAGAAGAGATATGGTTACACAAAAATTAAAATGTGTTCCTTTTTGGGGCGCTTGAGTGGCTCAGTCGTTAAGCGTCTGCCTTCGGCTCAGGTCATGATCCCAGGGTTCTGGGATCGAGCCCCACATCGGGCTCCCTGCTCGGCGGGAAGCCTGCTTCTCCCTCTCCCACTCCCCCTGCTTGTGTTCCCTCTCTCGCTATGTCTCTCTCTGTCAAATAAATAAATAAAATATTTTAAAAAAAAAAAGTGTTCCTTTTTTTTTTTGATTAGCATTTTTCTTTTTTTTAATCTTTTTTTTTTTTTTAAGTAGCCTCCATGCCCAATGTGGGGCTTGAACTCACAACCCCAAGATGAGATCACAAGTTGGATGCTCTATTGACTGAGCAAGTCAGGTGACCCTGATTAGCAGTTTCCTTTTTTTTTCTGATTAGCAGTTTCCAACTGTGAAAGTAATACATATTTATTATGTATTATGTATAAAAATGTCAAACAATACAGAGTTGTATAAAATAAATAATTAGTATCCCCTTCTTTTCTTCAATCCCTCACTCTATAGCTAACCACTTTTAATAGTTTGTATTAAATATTTCTGGGCTTTTCTCAGGACATACATACACATATAATGTGCGTACCTAAATATATAACTTTTTCTTTTTTTTTTTTAACTACTTTTTTTTTTTTTTTAAGATTTTATTTACTTATTTGACAGACAGAGACATAGTGAGAGAGGGAACACAAGCAGGGGGAGTGGGAGAGGGAGAAGCAGGCTTCCCGCCGAGCAGGGAGCCCGATGTGGGGCTCGATCCCAGAACCCTGGGATCATGACCTGAGCCGAAGGCGGACGCTTAACGACTGAGCCACCCAGGTGCCCCTAAATATATAACTTTTTCAAAGTAAGAGTCCTTCTAAGTGATATTTTGCATGTAGTCTTTCTCCCTCAAAAGCATATCATGGACACTTTCCTTGTCAACACACAAAGAGCTACTTTACTCTTTCTGACATCTGCCTTGCATATTCTAGTACATTAATGAACGTTAATGTATTGAATTAATCACTTATTAAAGTATATTCTGGATTTTTCCAGTTTGGGAGATTTTATTACAGAGAAAGTTATAACAAATATATGAAGGTTTGCTTTTGTTAATATACATGAATGGCTCTTTCAAATCAATTGTGTTCCAAATAAAAACACAAAGGGCACACATTTAGATAAGAAATGACATAAAATATGATATGTACATGGGAAAAATAGACAAAAACAAGAAGGACGATTCAGATGAAATACACACGGCAAACAAATATAAGCAAATATCTGACAAATAAATATTTGCATTTACTAGTAATAGGGAAAAAAGAAAATGAGATACTGCTTTTCTTCCAGCAGATGAACAAAGAGAGGGGGGGAGAAGAATGAAAAAAGAGGAAGTGTGGTGGTGAGGAAAAGGCGTTTTATAAACTAACAAGTATTCATTCGTATGTACTTTCAACAGGACAGTTAATTAATGCCTTTTAATCCAATGAGGCCATTTGCAGAAATTTTAACTAAAAATTAACTAAGGCTACATCTTTTTTTTTTTTTAACTAAAGCTACATCTTAATTACATTTTAGTTAAGGCCATTACAGGAATGTTTAAATCCTATAGTGAGACATAATTTAAAATAGCAAATATTCAACAACTAAACTGTGGAACATCTGTCTATGAGGTGGACTGCAACGCATCATATTAAGAATGATGTTGTTGGGGGCGCCTGGGTGGCTCAGTTGGTTAAGAGACTGCCTTCAGCTCAGGTCATGATCCTGGAGTCCCAGGATCGAGTCCCGCATCGGGCTCCCTGCTCAGCAGGGAGTCTGCTTCTTCCTCTGACCCTCTTCCCTCTCGTGCTCTCTATCTCTCATTCTCTCTCTCTCAAATAAATAAATAAAACCTTTAAATAAATAAATAAAAAGAATGATGTTGTTGGAAAATATATTTTTATATGGAAAAGTTCAGGCTAAAATCCAGTCTGCACAGACGATTGCTTTTTAAATTAGTGTGAATATCCGTACGCATACACATATATAGAAAAACACTGCCACCTCACATGACGGTGAGGTCATGGGGAATTTGTTTCCTTCAGTCTGCTTAACTGTATTTCCAATGAACACATATTACAATCATTTAATAAAAGGTATACAATGTTGAAATGAAGAGTGTGCTTTGGTATAAGTTAAAATGTAAGACTTCCTATGAGGAGGAGACTGTGCAGGAACCAAAAGCAAACAGAACAGCTGGATTTCTATTGGTAAGGGAGGTGTGCTCTCTTTTTAAGAGAATAGCAAATGACTCCCTGTGGATTTGGAATTCACTCTGTCAGTGTAAGGATGTGTCTTTGTGACTATCATCTCTTTATTCTTAAGCCAAGTGGAAAGAGAACAAAGCAGCCAGAAGAAACTGATAAGGACCTTTAACTGATCTGGGGAGTAGGGGGAATTAAGAAAACCAAACCTCAATTAACTCTTAAAGTAATTTTGTGTAGCAAGAGAATAGTCTGGACTCCGTGAAGCCGGAGGAAAAATCTCATTGAGCTCTTGTTACCAGTGGAATTTTGAAACTAGATGGGGGGGACTATCCTTGGTGGAATTTCGAGACTGAAGTGTGGGGACTATCCTTGGCGGGAGACCTTCTAACAGACTTATATTCAGGGTCAGAGAGAAGCCTTCCTACTCCATCTGGGAATAAAACCAAAATGTGATATATTTTGAAAGGTGGTAAAACTATTATATTTAGCCTGTGTATGTTTTCAATAAAATCTTGCGTGATGAGGGTATCATCTGAACATAGTGTTAAGCAATAGCCCTGTATGTGTTTTCATATTAGACAGAAGAGGAACTTAAAAATGTGATAATCTATCTCTTGGTTAACCATTACTGTTCCTCAAGTCCAGTCGTTTGGACAACAAAACATTAGTCAAGGTAACACCAAACATAATTTACAGCTATGAAACCCAAACAAACAAACAATGACCAGAATGCTGAATTTGAAACCTAAAGCACTTACAGTGGGAACATCAAATCCAGCAAAGCTATTAAGCACGTGATTAACGGGCAAGTGGCTTTTACAAGATTGACCTATTATTTTTAGATTTTCAGCGATAGTTTGCTAGAGCATACAAATGGTGATTTCTCTGTTTGATAAATCTACAAGTGATGACCTCTTTCAAGTGAGTCACACAACCTTTTTTTTTTTTTAAGATTTTTTTATTTATTCATTTGAGACACAGAGATACAGAGAGAGAGAGAGAGAGAGACAGAGCATGAGCAGGGAGAGAGGCAGAGGGAGAGGGAGAAGCAGGCTCCCCGCTGAGCAGGAAGCCCGATGCGGGGCTCGATCCCAGGACGCTGGGATCATGACCGGAGCCGAAGGCAGACGCTTAACCATCTGAGCCACCCAGGCGCCCCACACACAACCTTTTCTATCTACAAGCATCACAACTGAAAATTCTGAGATCATTCTCAATATAACAATTTAAACAAATATAAGGTATACTAATTTATTTACTTAATATAGTTTGGTAAATGGGGTGCCGGGGTGGCTCAGTCTGTTGGGTGTCTGCCTTCGGCTCAGGTCATGATCTCAGGGTCCTGGGATTGAACCCCTGGGTCAGGCTCCCTGCTCAGCAGGGAGTCTGCTTCTCCCTCTCCTTCTTGCCCCTTCCCCTCCACTCATGCTCTCTCTCTCTCTCAAATAAATAAATAAAATATTTTAAAAATATATTGTTTGCTAAATCCCGATACTGGCTGATTTAATCCATAACATACCATATAGTTAGGTATCAAGGTTGGCTGCCAGATATGAACCTTCGGGCTTGGGAGTGATGAAGTGACCTTGTCTCCCTCCAAACCTGCCAGATCTGCTCATGTAGGCAACTGTTTACATTTTTAGTCCTCTTTATTTTATTTATTTAATTTATTTTTTTATTTTTTATTTTTTTAAAGATTTTATTTATTTATTTGACAGAGAGAGAGATAGCTGGAGCAGGAACACAAGCAGAGGGAGTGGGAGAGGGAGAGGCAGGCTTCCTGCCGAGCAGGGAGCCCGATGCGGGACTCGATCCCAGGACCCCAGGATCATGACCTGAGCCGAAGGCAGACGCTTAACAACTGAGCCACCCAGGTGCCCTATTTTATTTTTTTTAAAGATTTTATTTATTTATTCATGAGAGACAGAGAGAGAGAGAGAGAGAGGCAGAGGGAGAAGCAGGCTCCCAAGGATCAGGGAGCCTGATGTGGGACTCGATCCCAGGACCCTGGGATCATGACCTGAGCCGAAGGCAGACGCTTAACCATCCGAGCCACCCAGGTGCCCCTTTAGTCCTCTTTAGAAAAATATACAGAAGCTTACTATTTGACACCAGCCTTCCTGTACTTTCCTTGTATTCTGAATTTTACTGTTGGCCTTTTCTGCCTCGACACTGTGATTTGTGAGTTGGGCTTTGGACTCTGATTTTAGTTTATTTGGTTTCTCATATTTTGGATCTTACCTCTAGCATGTTTTTTTCACTTTTGTTCCATCCTGAGCTTGTCTCTCAATTCAAATTCCTGAACTTGACACCCCCAAGCTCCACCTCCACCCCTCTTTTTTTTCTTAGTTTTTTAAATTTATTTATTTATTCAAGACACAGATATATAGAGAGAGAGAACATGAGCAGGGGGAGAAGCAGAGGGAGGGGGAGAAGCAGGATCCCCGCTGAGCAGGGAGCCCGATGCGGGGCTCAATCCCAGGACCCTGGGATCATGACCTGAGCCGAAGGCTGACGCTTAACCAGCTGAGCCACCCAGGCGCCCCCACCTACACACCTCTTAAATGGAGATACTGTTTCCCTAAGTCCTGGAGACTAAAACCAACAGGGAAATATTAGCTCAGCTAGAAAAGCATCTTTCTTAGTTTCTAGATAGGATTTCTTCTTTGGTAGAGGGTCCTCACATAAAACCCAAAATTTGTTAATCCAAAAAACCTGGTGCAAGAGTTACCTGTTTGCACAGGCTTTTCCCCCAAGGGGACAAGAAGAACCTGTTAGACTAGTTGCCATCACTCAATTAGAAAAGACATTCATGTGATACACACTTGAAACCTGTCTTTCATTTAACTCTCATCTCCTCATTTACCCCCCAGATAGAGACACACTTGCCTGCCCAGCTTTGTCTGGTTTGTGGATAGTTTACCAGGAGGAACTAAGGTTTCCTGGCACTCCAGTTCTGTTCTGGTGTCATTTCACTGTTCAAACTCTTCTGATTCTGCCACCACCCATCAGTCTGGGAAAATGTATATCTGTGAGCTTGTAAATGCATGAGGCATCAGGCATATGCTTACTTTGCATGAATTTGGCTGAATGCTCTTATCTTATTCTGAGTATATGAATTTGATGCCAGTTTGTTTAAATTACACTGTGAGATTACTAACACTCTTCTCATGGCCCTAGAGCTCTTTGGGTTACTTAATAGCTGAATAGTATCTGAGGAGCATCATTATAATGCAATCTTTTTTTTTTTTAAAGATTTTATTTATTTATTTATTTGAGAGAGAAAGAATGAGAGACAGCACATGAGACCGGGGAGGGTGAGAGGGAGAAGCAGACTCCCTGCTGAGCAGGGAGCCCAATGAGGGACCCGATCCCGGGACTCCAGGATCATGACCTGAACTGAAGGCAGACGCTTAACCAACTGAGCCGCCCAGCCACCCATAATGCGATCTTTTTGTAAATACAGTGTTTTGTTGGTACAATTTGAGAAAACCTTAATCCCAAGTAAATTTCCCACCAGCCTGTCACAATACCTGAAATTCCACTATTAGGGACTCATATCTTTACATCTTGAAAGGAACTCAAGACACCTAATAGTGTATTTTTATGTGAGTGTATGTCTGTGTGTGCCTGCTTATTTCAAAATGTTAACAATTATCTGGAGATAGTGGGATTATTATTTTAATTTTCTTCATATGTTTCCCTATTTTCAAAAAATTCTACAATGAATACATACACTTTTCTTATCAGAAAAAAGTGCTTAAAATTTTTATACACTCAAGAATGGTAAATTTAAAGCGATTCTGAGCAAGTAGTACCTTACTGAATATATATTTCTCAAACTTTTTACCCTAATGCCAGGTCTCCAGAAGCCAGAAGCCTTCAGAAATAGGTATAAGATCCCAAAAGGAAGTAAATCCTCATATTGATAATGTTTTGTTCTTAAGCAGAACAAATATTCACATATTAATATAACACATTCTTTTGTACTCATTACACTAAAATTTTTTTTTTTTTTAAGATTTTATTTATTTATTTGACAGAGAGAGACACAGCGAGAGAGGGAACACAAGCAGGGAGAGTGGGAGAGGGAGAAGCAGGCTTGCCGCTGAGCAGAGAGCCTGATGCGGGGCTCGATCCCAGGACCCTGGGATCATGACCTGAACCGAAGGCAGACGCTTAATGCCTGAGCCACCCAGGCGCCCCTAAAAATTTTTTTTCAAGTAAAAAAGAAAATCCTGAGGGGATCCTGGGTGGCTCAGTTGGTTAAGCTTCTGATTCTTGATTTTGGCCCAGGTCATGATCTCAGGGTCGTAAAATGGAGCCCTGGGTGGGGCTCCGTGCTTAGCACAGCGTCTGCTTGAGATTCTCTCTCTCTCTCCCTCTCCTTCTGCCCCTCCCCCAGCTTGATTGCACATGCTGGCTCACTCTCTCTCTCAAATAAATAAATAAAATCTTTTAAAAAAAGAAAATCCGGAAAGGGCTAAAGGTAAACTTCTATTTTCCCAGTATTGCCCAGGCCTGCACGGCAGAATTTGTGCAGAGGAACTTCTTTATAGATAATGTGGCTATATAAGAAGCATTTCTAAAAATAGTTTAGAAAACTAGAATGTGTAAGACATTACACATTACACCTAATATGGACATTACCCACATTAGGCTAAATTAGACCCACATTAGGCTAAATTAGACCCACATTAGGCTAAAGTTTACCCACATTTTATGGTAAAGTTTGTTTATTTAAAAAAATTTTTTGTTCTCTACCAGTTCCTGGTGATAGTTTAAACTATTGAAATTCTACTGAAAATAAGTTATGATGATAAGCATCATATGATATCTACTCACATCATATTTGTGCTCCTTTTCAATGTCAGGTAAATTTGGGGTTTTTTTGTTTGTTTCTTTTTAAGATTTTATTTATTTATTTAACAGAGAGAGAGAGAGAGTGCTCGAAAGAGCACACAGAGAAACGGCAGAGGGAGAAGGAGAAGCAGACTCCCCGCTGAGTAAGGAGCCTGATGTGGGGCTCCATCCCAGGACGCCAGGATCATGACCTGAGCTGAAGACAGACACTTAACCAATTGAGCCACGCAAGCACCCTCACCTTCTCTTTTTATTGTGTCTGTATGAGATTATGGATGCTAACTGAGTTTATTGCAGTAATCATTTCACAATATATGTAAGTCGAACCCCCTTCTGCTGTACACCTTAAATTTATATAGTAATGTATGTCAATTGTATCTTAATAAAACTGGAGAAAAATTAATCAATGGATATAAAGAAACTGAATTGTAATATATATTTTTTAAATTTTTTAATTTATTTTTTGACAGAGAGAGACACAGTGAGAGAGGGAACACAAGCAGGGGGAGTGGGAGAGGGAAAAGCAGGGAGCCCGACGCGGGGCTTGATCCCAGGACCCTGGGATCATGACCTGAGCCAAAGGCAGACGCTCAACGACTGAGCCACCCAGGCACCCCTGTAATATTTTTACTGTTTAGTAAATCTTCCCTATAAGACCCAAGAGGGCTGGGTCTATATGTATTTCACTTACTTAACACATTGCCTTACAATTAAGCCAACGCTCAACAAATATTTGCAAAAATAAATGAAAATACAATTGGTACTTCATTTTTTAAAAAAAGATTTTATTTATATATTTGAGACAGAGAGAATGAGAGACAGAGGGAGAAGCAGACTCCCCACTGAGCAGGGAGCCCGATGCGGGACTCGATCCTGGCACTCCAGGATCATGACCTGAGCCGAAGGCAGTCGCTTAACCAACTGAGCCACCCAGGTGCCCCTACAATTGGTACTTTGAAGGGTAAATATCATTGTATGTGAATTATATCTTGAAAACAAGACAGAAAAACAAAATACAATTGGTAAGGGCGGCATGCCAGGAACATACCAGACTGCAAGCTGCATGAGGGCAGGGGACATGTCTGGTTTATTCACTACAATATCCCTAGCACAAATTTAGTATACATCTACCACATTGCTCGGGAAACATATGAGTAAAGGAATGGATGGATAAGTGAATGGAAGGGAGGTCACTTCTCTGTGAACATACCTGAAAATGGAATAGACAATTAGCTACTGTTGGAGAAATCTACCCTTTTTTTTTTTAAAGATTTTACTTATTTATTTGAGAGAGAGAGAGCATGAGAGGGGGGAGGGAACCAAATTTAGGGGCACCTGGGTGGCTCAGACGGTTAAGTGTCTGCCTTCAGCTCAGTTCCTGATCCTGGAGTCCTGGGATGGAGCCCCACATTAGGCTCCCTGCTCATCGGGGAGTCTGCTTCTCCCTCTCCCTCTGCCTCTCCCCCCTGCTTGTGCTCTCCCTCTCTCTGGCAAAAATAAATAAATAGGGGCGCCTGGGTGGCTCAGTTGGTTAAGCGACTGCCTTCGGCTCAGGTCATGATCCTGGAGTCCCGGGATCGAGTCCCGCATCGGGCTCCCTGCTCGGCGGGGAGTCTGCTTCTCCCTCTGACCTTCCTCCGTCTCATGCTCTCTGTCTCTCATTCTCTCTCTCTCAAATAAATAAATAAAATCTTTTAAATAAATAAATAAATAATATCTTTAAAAAAGAGGGAGAGAGAGAAAGTGGGGGAAAAAAATTTTTTTTTCCTGTGATAAGAACTGTTAGGATCGTTTAATCTTGTATCATCTTTACTTATCACAATCAGAATTAATCAGAATTAATCTAAGCTTATACTGACTTTTCCCAAGATTGAAGGAGGATTTTAATCTGTTTTAAAGATTTTATTTATTTATTTGACAGAGAGAGAGAACACAAGCAGGGCGAGTGGGAGAGGGAGAAGCAGGCTTCCCAGGCTTCCCTGGGATCATGACCTGAGCCGAAGGCAGACGCTTAACGACTGAGCCACCCAGGTGCCCCGATTTTAATCATTTTTAACATGAAGTTTTTGTTTGTTTGTTTTAACTTTTAGCCTTTTCTTTCTTTCTTTCCTTCTTTCTTTATTTTAAAGATTTTATTTATTTATCTGAGACAGAGAGAATGAGAGACAGAGAGCATGAGAGGGAGGAGGGTCAGAGGGAGAAGCAGACTCCCCGCCGAGCAGGGAGCCCGATGCGGGACTCGATCCCAGGACTCCAGGATCATGACCCGAGCCGAAGGCAGTCGCTTAACCAACTGAGCCACCCAGGCGCCCCTAGCCTTTTCTTTATTAAGATGGATGGAACTCAGGTACCATAGTTTGAGCGCTTGGGAGTTTCCCTTATCACTAGGTATAGCAAGCATAGTTGCTATCTTTGTGAAGCTAGCATTCCAGCTACACCCAAACTTTAATGTGTGATCACCAAGAATCTTGTTAAAATGTGGATTGTGATTTAGTGGGTGGGGGTTGGATGGAGATTATGCCTTTCCTTTTTTTTTTTTTTTTTAAGATTTTACTTATTTATTAGAGAGCGCGAGCGAGTGAGCATGAGCAAGGGGTGGGGGCAGAGGGAGAGAGAAAGGAAGAAGCAGACTCCCCACTGAGTGCAGAGCCCGATGGGGGGGTGGGGGGTGGGAAAGCTTGATGTCGGGGGCTTGATCCCAGGACGCTGAGATCATGACCTGAGCTGAAGTCAGATCCTTAACCGACTGAGCCACCCAGGCACCCCCTCGGCATTTCTAATAAACTCACTGATGCTGCGCATGCTGCTGGTCCACGGGCCCCGATTTGAGTACAAAGAGTTAGGACCGTGTTTCTAGGAGAAGACCTGCTGAGGCTCTCCCTCAGATGTTTCTGTGTGAAGGCTGCCATGTCCTTTATTCAACACCACCTCTCCCCATCTTGGCAGCACCTCAGCCAGAACAAATCTCTGCTCCACCCACCCCCCAGCTTTCCAACTAGTTTCTTTTTCTTAAATCTTCAAGCGTTTGCCTGCCCCCAGCTATCTGACCAGTGGCCAGTTTCCCATCTCAGGAGAGGCCCTTTGTTCTGCTTCTCCTTGAGATGCTGCCACCCTCCCTCCTCCTGGGATAAGCATATCCTTTGTTTGTATTTATGGGCCATTAACTACCTTTATCTAAGAGATAAGAAAGATCAGTGGAAACCAGCTGCCCTTTGTTCAGACTATTTCATTGACTTTGATATAAGCCTTCCCTTTACTCTCTGTTTTCATCCAAAGTTTACTGTTCACGGTATTTTATACGTTTGGGAAAGGTGGTTATAGCTGAAGGCTTGTTTGGATCTTTGTTCAACATTACAATTCCTTAAGCTCTGGGAGCACTTGGGTGGCTCAGTCCATTGGGCATCTGACTTGGTTTCGGCTCAGGGTCGTGGGATGGGACCCCAGGTTGGGCTGTGCGCTGGGTGCTGAGTCTGCTTGGGTATCTGTCTCTCCCTCTCCCTCTGCCCCTCCACCCTCTCTCTCTCTTTCTCTCTCTATGAAAATGAATAAATCTTTTTTTTAAAGATTTTATTTATTTAAGAGAGAGAGAGAGCACAAGTGGGGTGGAGGGGCAGAGGGAGAGAGAGAAGCAGACTCCCCGCTGAGCAGGGAGCCCAACATGGGACTCAATCCCAAGGCTCCAGGATCATGACCTGAGCCAAAGGCAGAAGGCACCCTGAATAAATAAATCTTTTAAAAAATTCCTTGGGGTGTCTGGGTGGCTCAGACAGTTAAGCGTCTGTCTTCGGCTAGGGTCATGATCCCTGGGTCCTGGGATTGAGCCCCACATCCAGCTCCCTGTTCAGTGGGGAGTCTGTTCTTCCTCTCCCTCTGCCCCTCCCCCTGCTTGTGCTGTCTCTCTCTCAAATGAATAAATAAAATCTTTTTTTTTTTTTTTTAAAGATTTTATTTATTTATTTGAGAGAGAGAGAATGAGAGAGAGCACATGAAAGTGGGGAGGGTCAGAGGGAGAAGCAGACTCCCCGCCAAGCAGGGAGCCCGATGCGGGACTCGATCCAGGGACTCTAGGATCATGACCTGAGCCGAAGGCAGTCGCTTAACCAACTGAGCCACCCAGGCGCCCATAAATAAAATCTTTAAAAAAA
>NC_058415.1:44373729-44403698 GCF_002201575.2 Neomonachus schauinslandi | reverse complement strand
GTTGGTTAAGCGACTGCCTTCGGCTCAGGTCATGATCCTGGAGTCCCGGGATCGAGTCCCGCATCGGGCTCCCTGCTCAGCGGGGGGTCTGCTTCTCCCTCTGACCCTCTTCCCTCTCGTGCTCTCTGTCTCTCATTCTCTCTCTCAAATAAATAAATAAAATCTTTAAAAAATAAAAAAATAAAATAAAATAAAATAAAATAAAATTCCTTAAGCTCTGGGGTGATTGGTAAAAATTTTAGAAGCCAATAGAGACTAGCCTTTGTGTTAGCTGTTTTAGTGCTACATAATTATAGACTTTGAGAGTAGGAAGGAGCTTTCAAGGGGTTTTAGTTCAATCTTTCATCTGACAGATAGGAAACAGAAGCCCATGGAGTTTTTGTACCTTGTCAAAAACTGGTATACTGAGTCACCACACTGTTTAAACTGTGCTCCATTAGGGGCGCCTGGCTGGCTCAGTCAGTAGAGCATGGGACCCTTGATCTCAGGTTGTGAGATCGAGCCCTGAGCCAAGCTCCATGCAGAGCCCCATGCCAGGCTCTGTGCCCAGCAGAGTCTGCTTGAGATTCTCTCTCTCCCTCTGCCCCTCCTCACTCTCTCTCTCAAATAAATAACTAAATCTTAAAATCAATAAGTGAATAAATAAATAAATAAATAAATTTTAAACAATAAAAAAGGGGTCCCTAGGTGACTTAGTCGGTTAAGAGACTGACTCTTGATTTTGGATCAGGTCATGATCTCAGGGAGATCAAGCCCTGCGTGAGGCTCTGCACTCAGTGGGGAGTTGGCTTGGGATTCTCTCTCTCCCTTTCCCTCTGCCCCTCTCCGCCTCCCTCTCAATAAAATAAAATAAAATAAAATAAAATAAAATAAATTAAAATAAAATAAAAATAAAAAAATAAACTGTGCTCGGGGCGCCTAGGTGGCTCAGTCGGTTGAGCATCTGCCTTCTGCTCGGGTCATAATCCCAGGGTCCTGGGATCGAGCCCCACATCGGGCTCCCTGCTCGGTGGGGAGTCTGCTTCTCCCTCTCCCTCTGTGTGCTCGCCCTCGCTCTCTCTCTCTCTCAAACAAACAAATAAATCTTTAAAAAAAATTAAAAAACAAAAACAAAAAACAAAAAACTGTGCTCATGGAATAGTAAGACGCTGCTTAGACCTGGCTGTGCTGAGATGTTTTTGTAGTACAGAGTGGATATGGAGGCAAAGGCGTCCTTCTCTCCATACCTCAACCAAAAGAGCTCCATTTACATTTTCATCTGTTCCACATGCTAGACTTCCAACTTAGATCTTCTTCCTTTTTTTTTTTTTTTAAGATTTTATTTATTTATTTGACAGAGAGAGACACAGCAAGAGAGGGAACATAAACAGGGGGAGTGGGAGAGGGAGAAGGAGGCTTCCCGCCTAGCAGGGAGCTCGGAGCCCGATGCGGGGCTGGATCCCAGGACCCTGGGACCATGACCCGAGCCGAAGTCAGGGTCACCCAGGTGCCCCCCCAACTTAGATCTTAGTTGAAGAATGAGTTATATATCCACACAAAAAAATTGTTTTTAAGATTTTTATTATTTATTTGAGAGAGAGAGAAACAGCATGAGAGGGGACAGGGTCAGAGGGAGAAGCAGGCTCCCCGCTGAGCAGGGAGCCCAATGTGGGACTCGATCCCAGGATTCCGGGATCATGACCTGAGCTGAAGGCAGTCGCTTAACCAACTGAGCCACCCAGGCGCCCTATCCACAAAAAATTTTAAACCATTTTATTTCACCAAGCTGCCTGCCAATTAATCTTAATTTCATACCTACAGGTTAAAAGAATCATATTTTTCTATTTCTGTTTTAGTTGTAGAGTCTGAGTCAAAAGTAAAATTTTACATCTGTGGAAAAGCTAAGGAAGGGAAGTCGGACACTTAGAACGTTTGAATACAATATTTAAATACTCTTTAATAATGGAATTTTAGTCACCAACTAAATGCTATGAAAATGTAAATTTTATACTTAGGAAGATAGAACTTGCATTATCCCATTTAATCTCTGTTGTATTTTCATGATACTTTTCCAACACTTACATTGGAAATTATACTTAGCATCTGATTGATTTTCACCTGGATCTTGGTAAATTTAACAACTTTATTGAAATAAAACTGACGTGCCATATGTAATGGTTAATTTTATGTGTCAATTAGACTGAGCTGAAGGATGCCCAGATAGCTGGCAAAACAGAATCTCTGGGATTGTCTGTGGGAGTGTTTCTGGAAGAGATTAGCATTGGATTCATAGACTGAGAAAAGAAGATCCTCCCTTACCAGTAGTGGGTGGGCATCATCCAATCCATTGAGGGCCAGGTATAGAACACAAAGAGGAAGGAAAGGTGAATTCACTTTCTTGTAGGCTGGGACGGTCCAGACTAGGAATTATACCATCTCTCCCTTGATTCTCAGGCCTTCAGACTTGAACTGAATTACACCACCAGCTCTCCTGGTTAATCAGTTTGTAGACAGCAGATTGTGGGACTTAGTCCCCCAATCACTAAGCCAATTTTTATAATAAATTTCCTCTTTCCTCTATACATATATATATCCTATTGGTTTTGTTTCTCTGGAGAATTCTGACCAACTCAACCATATAATTCACCAATTTAAGGTGACACAATCCATGGTTTTTAGTGTATTCACAGAGTTGTGCAATTATCATCATTATCTAATTCTAAAACACCTTCATCACCCCAGCAAGAAACCCTGTATTCATCAACAGTTACTCCCCATTCCTCTCTCCCCCAACCCCTCAAAACCACTAATCTACTTCCTATCTCTGTGGATTGCCTATTCTGGGTATTTCATATAAGTGAAATCATACAATATGTGGCCTTTTGTCATTAACTTAGTATGCTTTCAGAGTTCATCCATGTTGTAGCATTTATCAGTGCTTCAATCCTTTTTTATGGCTGACTAGTATTCTGTTGTATGAATATACCACTTTTTTTTTTTTTTTTACCTATTCATCCCTTGATGGATATTTGAGTTGTTTCCACCTTTTGGCTATTGTGAAAAACACTGCTATGAACAATGGCATATGAATATTTGTTTGAGCACCTGTTTTCAAGTCTTTTGGGTGTATTCCTAGGAGTAGAATTGCTAGGTCATATGATAATTCTATGTTTAACTTTTAAAGGAACAACCAAACTGCTAACCACAGTGGCCACACCATTTTACATTACTAGTCACAATGTACAAGAGTTCAAATTTTTCCATATTCTTGCTATATTAAAGAATGCCCTTATCAGATATATTAGGATTTGCAAATATTTTCTCCTAATCTGTAGTTTGTCTTTTCACTTTCTTGATGATGTCACTGAAAGCAAAACAGTTAAACATTTTGGTAATGTCCAATATATCTTTTCTTTGGGGGGGTGCTTGTGCTTTTGGTGTCATATCTAAAAAACCATAGCCTGATCCAGTCCAAGGTCTTGAAAATTTATACCTCTAGTTTAGCTCTTTTATAATTTTAGCTCTTACATTTAGATCTATGATCCATTTTGAGTTAATCATTTTATATGATGTGAGGCAAGGGTCTAACTTTATTCTTCTGCATGTGACATCCACTTGTCTTCGTGCCATTTTTTTTTTTTTTAAGATTTTATTTATTTTTTTGACAGAGAGCGACACAGCGAGAGAGGGAACACAAGCAGGGGGAGTGGGAGAGGGAGAAGCAGGCCTCCTGCAGAGCAGGGAGCCGGATGCGGGACTCGATCCCAGGACCCTGGGATCATGACCTGAGCCGAAGGTAGACGCTTAATGACTGGGCCACCCAGTCACCCCCCACATGTCTCTTTTTATGCCAGTAGGCCACTCTCTTGATTATTATATCTTTGTATGAAGTTTCAAATCAGGATGTATGAGTCATCCAACTTTGTTCTTCTTTTTCCAGATTGTTTTGGTTATTCTGTGTCCTTTGCATTTCCATATTATTTTTAGCATCAGTTTGCTAATTTCTGCAAAGAAGACCGCTGGGATTTTGATAGGGGCCATGTTGAATGTGTAGATCAATTTGGAGAGTATGACATCTTAACAGTATTAAGTCTTCCAATTCGTGAATATAAGATATCTTTCCACTTATTTAGGTCTTTTAAATTTTCTTTCAATTTTTGGTTTTCAGAGTACAAGATTTGCATTTGTTTTGTAAATGTATTCCTTAGTATTTTTTTTTCTGTTAGATTTTATTTATTTATTTGACAGAGACACAGCAAGAGAGGGAACACAAGCAGGGGGAGTGGGAGAGGGAGAAGCAGGCTCCCCGCTGAACAGGGAGCCCCAAGTGGGGCTCAATCCCAGGACCCTGGGATCATGACCTGATGCTTAACTGACTGAGCCACCCAGGTGCCCCCTAAGTATTTATTTTTTGTTGCTATTATAAATGCAATTGTTTTCTTTTTCCTCTTTCATTTTTGGATTATCCCTTTCTAGTGTTTAGAAATACAACTGGGTTTTGTTGTTGTTGTTATTATTATTAGTGATCTTGTCCCCTACAACCTTGATGATCTTATTTATTAATTCTAATAGGTTTTTCAGTGGGTTCCTTAGGATTTTCTATATACAAGATCAGGTCATCTACAAACAGATATTGTATTACTTTTTTTCCAATCTGGATGCCTTTTTGTTTCTTTTTCTTGCTTAATCGCCTTTGTTATAAACCCCAGTACAATGTTGAATAACAATGGCAAAAATGTCTTATTTATGATGTTAGGGGAAAAGCATCCAGTCTTTTACTATTAAGTATGATATTATATGGGGCTTTAGCTATTTTCTTTTTTTAGTTTTTTTTATACCTTTTTTTTTTTTTCCTTGAGAGAGAGAGAGCACGAGGGGGAGGAGGGGCAGAGGGAGAGGGAGAAGCAGGCGCCCCACTGAGCAGGGAGCCTGACATGGACCTTGATCCCAGGACCCTGGGATCATGACCTGAGCCGAAGACAGATGTTTAACCAACTGAGCCACCCAGGCGCCCTTTAGCTATTTCTATAATACCAATACATACCCCAGTAGAGATGTTCAGGCTGAGAACAGAAACATAGAATAAAGCTCAGAAGAAAGACCGTGTTACATTTGGAAATCCTTAGTATTCATATATAGTTGAGGTTATCAGAATTAATATGGTGGTCCAGGCAGTGTGCATAGGATGAGAAGAAGGCTGGGGATAGACCTTTTGGGAAACATCAATTTTCAATGGACAGAGACTAAGAGAAACACTCAGAGCAGTAATTTTTGAGTTTGGTCATTGAGAATTACCTGGGGAATGTTATAAAAATACAAATTCCTGAGGCACCTGGGTGGCTCAGTTTGTGGAACGTCCGACTCTTGATTTTGGCTTGGCTCAGGTCATGATCTCAGGGTTATGGGATCGAGCCCCGTGTCAGACTCTGTGCTGAGTGGGGCGTCTGCTTAGGATTCTCTCTCTCCCTCTCCCTCTGTCCCTCCTCACATGTGCTCTCTCTCTGTCTCTCTCTTTCCCTCTAGATAATAAATAAATAAATCTTTAAAAAAGAAAAGACAAATTCCCAAATGCTATCTCAAGTAATTCTAACGAGGAGGGTTTGGCTTTAGTTCCACAAGTTAATTTGTTACTCTAACCCCTTTGATCTGTACCTTTGTTTTCAATACCTATTTTGCTTTGAACACCTGTTTGTCTTTACTGAGAAGGTGATAGGCTGACTCTTGAAGAATTACTGAGTTGCGAGTGCAGCATCAACCAGTCAGCCAAACTAGAGACAGTTTGGAGGGTGGCCTAATATCTGTCACCAAATTGGTTGCCCAGTCTTGTCAGCCACACTAGGAATATCTCTCAAATCTGCCTCCTTCCATTTTTCCCACTTCCTTAGTTATTCATCCTCTTGTACCTGGTCTATAGCATTTGCCTACTTGGTCTCCATCTTTCCTCTATAGCTGCCTCTTTGCTGCCACCAAAATTATCTTTCATTTATCACATTATATTTGTTTTTTGTTTTTGTTTCTTTTTAAGATTTTATTTATTTATTTTACACAGAGAGAAAGAGCGAGCACAAACGGGGAGCAGCAGACAGAGGGAGAAGCAAACTCCCCGCCACGCAGAGGATCATGACCCAAGCCGAAGGCAGCCGCTTAACCGACTGAGCCACCCAGGCACCCCATATCACATTATATTTGTGTTGGCAAACCTTTGACTATTCCCAGTTCGGTGCAAAGGTTCTACCTTATTCTAGCACACCTTCCCAGCATCAGCTCCTACCACCTTTCTCCTTGTATCCCACAATATAAATGTATTGCCCTTCTATTGCCTTCTTCCTCATTCCTTGCACAATAATCTTTGATGTCCTTCAAGATCCCCCTTAGGTGACCTCTTCTATGAGGCTGCCCCTGATGGTCCCACAATGACTTAAGGACTTAGCCAAGGGAATAACCAATGTGATCCTTAGTCGATCCAGAAGGAAAAAACCAGAACTTTAATTCTTTTCTTGCCCTTTTAAATGTGTGTGTGTATGTGTGTGTTTGTGTGCGTGCGCGCGTGTATGTTTTTTTAATGCAAAGGCAGAACACTGCAGTGGATTCTGAAGCTAAGCTGCCTGGACTCAAATGCTGGCTCAGCCACTTGCTAGCTGGGTTTGATGTGATCAAGTTACTTAACCATTCTGTGTCTCAGTTTTCTCATCTGTAAAGTGGATATTGTTCCAACTACTTATCACTGCATTACAAACTACTCTAAGAGTTGGAGACTTAATACTTCATTATTATCTTCCAAAGTTTTGGAGGATAACTGGACTCTGAGCGGTTCTCATTTGGGATCTCTCATATGGTTGCAGCCATATGTTGACTGGGGCTGGAATTATCTGTAGGTTTCTTCACTCATGTACCTCATACCTGGGTTAGGAGGGCTTTAACAGCTAGGGCCACTCAGGTATTTCTCCGGTGTCCAACTTGTGTTTCTTCACATGACATCAGACTTCCCCTAGAACAAAGCATTTAGTAACATAACCTCAGAGGTCCCCAAATGTCACTCCTGCATTCTATTAACCAAGCAAGTCACCAAGGTCAGGTCAGCTTCAAGGGGTGAGGAATTAGACCTCCTGATGGAAGGCATGTCAAAGAATTGGCAGCTATTTTTAGAACACCGTGGGTATAATAATAGTACTTACTTTGGGGTTGTTGTGAGGGTTGACTGAGCTACTATTTGTAAAGCATTTAGAACAATGCTTGGTACTTGGTAGTGCCATATACATAGTTTTAGCTCCTATTATTATGAACATGAGTATAATTTATAGATACAATATATTTAGGTGAATGCTCAATATTTTTATAATGGAGACACACAATTTTGAAGACTGCTGCTTAGTGTCATTTACCAAATTTTTGTTTTTGAGTATTAGTGTCCTTCTGAACCCACTCCTCTGTGAATTCCTCAAGGTCAGGGACTTTGTCAAAGTTTTTCTTTATTCTCCAGTGTCCAGTACAGTGCCTGGCACATGGAAATTGCTTAGTGATTTTTTTTTTTAATTAAATGGGTGGAGGGGTGTCTGGATGGCTCAGTCCTTAAGTGTCTGCCTTTGGCTCAGGTCATGATCCCAGCGTCCTGGGATTGAGCCCCACATCAGGCTCCCTGCTCTGTGGGAAGCCTGCTTCTCCTTCTCCCACTCCCCCTGCTTGTGTTCCCTCTCTCGCTGTGCCTCTCTCTGTCAAATAAATAAATAAAATCTTTTAAAAAATAAATAAATAAATGGATGGAAAGAATGAATGGAATAAGGTGACATTGCCTGGAACCAATGGGGTTCCCGGGACAGAGAACTTTCAGTGCTAAAACCAAGAAAATCTCAGGCAAACCAGAACAAATTGGTCACTTTAAGAATAAATGAATGAATGCATTTTCCAAAAGAGACCAAAGTTGAAACATAATGGTGAGGTGAGGTTCCTAGGCCAGCCCATTCAATCTTGGTAAACTCATAAACTCATAATCATAGTAAGATTAATAAATAAATAAAATAAATAAATAAACATAAAATCATAGTAAGACTTTTTCTTTTTAAGGCTTGGAGTTTTGTTTCTGTCTTTGCTTTTGTTTCTTCTTCTACTACTTCCTCTTCAAATGAAACCTTACTCGAGCACAGTATATATAAAAGAGGCAGACTGGACACTGACTGATGTGCAGAAGGGAGCACCTGGGGTTTTGGCTTTGGCCTTCTCTTTCCTTCTGTCTCTCCCTTTAGAAGCCCCTAAAGCACCACTGAAAAATCCTAGGACATTACCTTGAAAGCCACCTATGTAATGATTCATAGCCCCAGGGCCCCTGGAAGTGCCTGCAGTTTGACCGTTTGGCCCTTCTTAATCTTATATTCTACATCCTGCAGCCTCTGTCTGGCACAGTGGTAGGAGATGGGTGAGACAGGTGGACTGCCCCAGGGCAATAAAGGGGAGAGTGGGGAGGTTTCTAGCCAAGGAAAGGAGCTGCGCCAGATCTTTATAGGCTCCCTCAGAAACAGGAACAGGAGCATTTATGAAAAGGAAATAGTATCGGCACCAGGAGGGTTCAGCAGCAAGAGGAGAGAAGCAGAAGGGGCCGCTGGTTTGTGCTGTCATTTGCAAGTGAGGAACCGATTGACTTTATAAACATTCTATCATCCCTGACTATTTTTTTAAAGTGTTTTTTTTTTTTTAAGATTTTATTTATTTACTTGACAGAGACACAGCGAGAGAGGGAACACAAGCAGGGGGAGTGGGAGAGAGAGAAGCAGGCTTCCTGCAGAGCAGGGAGCCAGATGCCGGGCTCAATGCGGGGCTCGATGCGGGGCTTGATCCCAGGACCCTGGGATCATGACCTGAGCCAAAGGCAGATGCTTAACGACTGAGCCAACCAGGCGCCCCTAAAGGTTTTTTTAGAAAAATATATTTTATTTGTTTATTTGACAGAGAGAGAACACAAGAAGGGGGAGGGTAAGCAGAGGGAGAGGAAGAAGCAGGCTCCCCGCTGGACCCTGGGATCATGACCTGAGCCGGAGGCAGTTGCTTAACCGACTGAGCCCCCCAGGCGCCCCTTCATCCCCGACTTTTTTTTTTTTTTAAAGATTTTATTTATTTATTTGACAGAGACAGAGACAGCGAGAGCAGGAACATAAGCAGCGGGAGGGGGAGAGGGAGAAACAGGCTTCCCCCCGAGGAGGGAGCCCGATGTGGGACTCGATTCCAGGACCCTGGGATCATGACCTGAGCTGAAGGCAGACGCTTAACGACTGAGCCACCCAGGCGCCCCATCCCTGACTATTTTAAGAGAACGAGCTCTTCTGTGTATTAAGATCCTCGTACATGTCAATAATCTTTGTCACAGTAAATCCACTTCTCATAATTTTCACTAAAGACACTCTCAGAAATATGTGCAAAGATATAAACAAGGATATTCACTGCAGTTTTTTAATAGTAAAAGTCTCTAGGAGGACATGATAACTGAGCTGAAGGTAAAAGGGTGAATTGGATTTAAGTAGGCCTATTGGGAATACAAAGAGGAGAAGCTGTTCCATGGGTGGGGGTGGTTTGGGGAGAGAACAGCATGCACTAAGGTACAGGGATGTGACAGACTCCGGTGTATTGGGAAATTATAAGAAATTGGGAATGACTGGAGAAAAGGAGACATTGTAAATGGGGGAGGGGATGAAGCTGGAAAAGAGATCAGAGGCAGAGAGCAGAAAAAAGTGTAATTCCTCTTGCAAAAATCACAGTACTTTTACTTGGGTGAAAAACACAGTCTTCAGGTTGGCATGTCTACAGAGAGATAAGAACTCTACCTTTGTGTGCAGGAAATTCAAATCAAGGGAAGCTGTGAACTATCCTTGAGTTTAAATATTATTTGCAACAATAAAACAAAAGATGAATGATTATGTTACTTTAATGTTTTATGTAATCTTTTTTTTTTTTTCAACGATTTTATTTATTTATTTGACAGAGAGAGAGATAGCCAGAGAGGGAACACAAGCAGGGGGAGTGGGAGAGGGAGAAGCAGGCTTTCCGCTGAGCAGGGAGCCCGATGCGGGGCTCGATCCCAGGACCCCGGGATCATGACCTGAGCCGAAGGCAGACGCTTAACGACTGAGCCACCCAGGCGCCCCTGTAAATCTTCTTTATATATAATACATTGGTCAAAGTTCAAGAACTGGTTATCTTTATAAAAACATTATAAAAAGTTCAAGAACTGGTCATCTTTATAAAAACATCTCTTTGCAAGATCATCGTGACAGTTCAAGAATTACTTGGGTAATAAGTTTTATTTCTTATGCAAAAAAGTTATGATTTTAGGCAAGTTGACTGTACAACAAAATTCTCTGTATCCTTAGTGGATTTGTGTTCATTTGCATAAGAAGAAATTGTTCCAAATTTGTCATGATCACATGACCTGTTGTTGCCCCCGCTTGCCAGTTCTTAAACTCCTGTTTATCCACCATGATCTGCATCTTCTTGCTGCTTCTACTGCTACCTAATCATCTCAAAGGAAGCTTTTTGTCTTGCCGCCTCCTACTTCATTGTTCTCTAACCACAAAGACCAAGACCAACCATCACACTTCACCCCTCACAGCGTTTCTTGCATTAACAAACACTGGGCCAATGGCAGAACTGCTCACAGGTGAAAGTTTGTCAGACTCAACTGACCGATGAATTGAAACAATCCACGTTGTAAAAAGTCCCTCTGTAGGCCTCAGATACCTAAGAGTCTCAGAGGAATGTAATGGGTTCTGAAGAAACAATTCTTGAGGGGAGAAGTCTTACAACGTGAAATCGTAAGATTATAAAGTTTTGGAGCTGTGTACTAGTGTGCATTTCAGAAATGATCTTATCCAGCTCCCTAAGGACGAAACAGCTGAAGCCTGGGAAGGCAACGTGGTGACCTTGGGCGATTTACTTATTTTTCCTTGGCCTCGTTTTTCTTATCTATTACATTGATCTGAGCGGTACCCACACCTCAGAGGGTTATTGTCAGGCATAAAGGAGAGAAGGCAAGTAACTTAGAATGGTGCTGAGCCCAGATATGTCATTCAATAAGTGTTTGTTGCTATGACAGTAGATACAACAACGGAACAGGATTTCCTGAATCTGCTATTACTTTGCAATCAACTCCCCAAGTTCCTCCGTTTATCAATCTGTGAAATGAGGCTGGACTAAGTCTGGTTCAGGTTGTGCTGTAGAGCCTCAGGGCTCCTCTGAAGGATTGTAGGAGGGCCTGGCAGGCCTGTGGGTGGGGGCTGAATAGCCACTCTCCCTCAACCAAAGCTGTTATCTTTCCTCTTACTCCTTAGATTTTTTTGAATAAGAGTTCTGGGTGGCTCAGCCAGTTAAGTGTCTGCCTTCCGCTCAGGTCATGATCTCAGGGTCCTGGGATTGAGCCCCGCTTCGCTCTCCCTGGTCATCAGGGAGTCTGCTTCTCCCTCTCCCTCTGGCCCTCTCCTCAATCATGCTCTCTCTCTCAAATAAATAAATAAATAAAATCTTAAAAAAAAAAAAAGTTCTGGGGCACCTGGGTTGCTCAGTCGATTAAGCGTCTGCCTTCAGCTCATTTCATGATCCCGGGGCCCTGGGATCGAGTCCCGCATTAGGCTCCCTGCTCAGTGAGTCTGCTTCTCCCTCTCCCTCTGCCTTACCACCGCCCCCCGCTCGTTCTCTCTCTCTCTCAAATAAATAAAATCTTAAAAAAAGAGTTCTGCTTAAAAAATAAGCAAATAACTCTGTAACAAGATAATCTTTAAGAGTCTTTCAGCTCAAGATTCTATGGTTTTGCAACAATCACACTATGTTCTTCTGTTATTATAGCTTCAAAATAAAGACAAGGGTTTTTAAGTTGTTTTTTTTTTTTTTAAAGATTTTATTTATTTATTTGACAGACAGAGACACAGCAAGAGAGGGAACACAAGCAGGGGGAGTGGGAGAGGGAGAAGCAGGCTTCCCGCAGAGCAGGGAGCCCGATGCGGGGCTTGATCCCAGGACCCTGGGATCATGACCTGAGCCGAAGGCAGACGCTTAACGGCTGAGCCACCCAGGCGCCCCGGGTTTTAAAGTTTTAAAGATAAGATTAAGTTACGACTCTAGGCGCAAAGCTAGGACAGAACTCTAGGTCTCCTGACACTAAGGAAGAGACGTGATAATCTCTTGAGGCTAATGGGAAGGAGATTCTCAAATGATTAATGCTCAGTAATGGTTATGGACATTCTCATGTCTTGCTTACAGGGAAATAAATCCTGCATTTTTGCTTCTTAGTTTCTTGAATCGTTCAAGGGTATATATTCTTTTGGACAGGGCTGATGACTATCTGCTCTATGATTACATTTATTACCCAATCTTTTCTGAGTAAACTAAAAATTCAAGCTTGCTGAACTATAGTTTATTGAGAAAGAGGAACTTAAGGAGAGATTTCACCAGCACATCTACTCGGATTTAATTTTCAGAAGGTTATAGAGTGGTTTTGCCACACTACTAAAATATCCAGGTGAGGATTTGTATATTTCAGATGTAATTCCCTGATATAGTTCTAATTTTCAGTGAACCCACGTCAGTGTCAAAGCTCTAATCAGGGGCACCTGGGTGGCTCAGTTGGTTAAGCATCTGCCTTCAGCTCAGGTCATGATCCCAGGGTCCTGGGATTGAGCCGTGTTGGGCTCTCTGCTCAGCGGGGAGCCTGCTTCTCCCTCTCCCTCTGCCGCTCCCCCCGGGGCTCCCCTCAAATAAATAAATAAATTCTTCAAAAAAAAATTTTTTTAAGGGGCACCTGGTGGCTCAGTCATTAAGTGTCTGCCTTCGGCTCAGGTCATGATCCCAGGGTTCTGGGATCGAGTCCCACATCGGGCTCCCTGCTCGACGGGAAGCCTGCTTCTCCCTCTCCCACTCCTCCTGCTTGTGTTCCCTCTCTCGCTGTGTTTCTCTCTGTCAAATAAATAAACAAAATCTTTAAAAAAATAAAAAACTTTTAAGTTCTAATAAAAAAGAGATTGTAGTTATGTCAAAATATTAAATGAGTGAAATTTGTTGGCACACAATAAGCTTATAGTATATTTTCTATTGGGTTATTACAAGTAGTCTTGTTATCCCTGCATTTCAGACTTTCCCAGGATAAAAAATGTTTAGGTTTACAAGTACTATATCAGATTTCAGTATGTAAATTCCAAACTGTTCTTTCTGCCTTGCCTTTTCAAGTGTCTCTGAACTAATGTTTCCATTGTATGAAATAGTTTAAGGGCATTGACTTTCATCAGATAAGAAATGTAACCCCAGAAAGTATGCAACTTTCTACTGTATAATTTTTTTTTAATTTTAAGATTTTATTTTTAAGTAATCTCTACACCCAAGGTGGGGTTCAAACTCATGACTTCGAGATCAAGAGTCACATGCTTCACTGACTGAGCCAGTCAGAGGCCCATCTATTGTATAATTTTAATTCTCATGTAGAACACACTTAGTTCAGACTGTTACAAGGTGTTGTAGTCAACATAACAGATCTAAATGTAAATGAAATAACATGCTTCTGCATTTTCATGAAGATTTTATTAAAACCTAAATTTCATACTAATGATTCTTACACATGCATTTTTTCCCCCATAGGGTGGAAAGTACTGTACATACAATGAAAAGAAAATCTTTTGTCTAACCATGACCCCTATCTCTCAGTTCCCCTACCTGGAGATTACCACTAGTCCCAGTTTCTTTTCTTTTCTTTTTTTAAGATTTTATTTATTTGTCAGAGAGAGAGAGAGAGAGGCAGACGGAGGAGCGATGCAGGCTCCCCACTGAGCAAGGAGCCCGGTTTGAGACTCGATCCCAGGACTCTGGGATCATGACCTGAACCAAAAGCAGATGCTTAACCGACTGAGCCACCCAGGCATCCCATAGTCCCAGTTTCTTATCTATCCTTTCAGAGATATTTAATGCATTTTCTAAAAGATTTATTTATTTATTTCAGGGGGTGCAGAAGGAGGGAGAGAATCTCAAGCTGACTCCCTGCTGAGCTTGGAGCCCAAGGCGGGGCTCGATCTCACAACCGTGAATCATGACCTGAACCGAAACCAAGAGTTGAACACTTAACCCACTGAGCCACCCAGGTACCCCTTTTAATGCATTTTTCTGAGATAATTGTAGATATAAGAAAGCAAAACTTTAATATACCTTATTTTATTTGATCCAAAAAAATTTAACGGGCGCAGAGGATGTTTCCTCCTTGATCACAGAAGCATAAATGGAGGCTCAGAGAAATAAATCAAGCATTATAACTGTTCTATAATATTATTTTTTAAGATTTTGTTATTTATTTTAGAGAGAGTGGAGAGCAGGGTGGGGACAGAGGGAGGGAGAAGAGAGAGAGAATCTCAAGCAGACTCCCCACTGAACAGGGAGCCGGACATGGGGCTTGATCCCAGGAACCCGAGATCATGACCTGAGCCGAAGGCAGACACTTAACTGACTGAGCCACCCAGGTGCCCCCCCCATTCTACAATTATTAAGTTGATCGCACAGTTAGGTCTTTATTAAGCACCTCTTACGTGTAATGGAGGATAGAAGAAAGGCAGGCAGGGGCTGGGGACCCTGTCCTACGAGGAAACTACCCTTAAAAGGAAAAGACCCCATCCTGTTATCGCCCAATAGTCACCACCCTGGAAGGAGCCCTCCACCCTCTCCCATGGGAACAACTACCCGATAGGTAGATGAGCGCGTGGACAAAAACCTATTTGGGTGGCAGGTACAGGGTTAATCAGATGAAACAGCCCGCCCACAATCTCATAAAAACCCCTAGACTTAGAAACTCCGATGGCAACCCTCTCAGGTCCCTTCCCTCTCCAGGAGCTTTGTATTATCGCTCAATAAACTTTGCTTTGCGGCCCACCACTCCTTGTCTGGTCTACTTCTTCCAAGCAGCGTGACCAAGAACCTCGGCCACTAAAGGAAAAGCAATCCTGAAACACATGTAAGCCTTGGGTTGAGGGGCAGAAATGGGACTCCCAAGTCCAAATGCACTATACCTAGGGCTCTTTCTGTCACTTGGAGCGGTTCTTAAATGCTTCCGTTTAAACAACAGAACGTTTTAAAACCGGGGGAGGCTTTTTTACAGTGTAAACATGTTTAATGAGAAATGTTAATTCACAAGAGTATCGTGTCCCCAACACCATTCCGCGACAGCTGAGGACAGCAGAAGGAGAAACATGAAGGTTGGCTTTTGTAACTGTAGTAGCCGCCTGCCTCAGCATCGAGGTTTTCGTTTTAAGGATTTCTTAGGAAACCCCAGCTCTTACAAGGAAGTGTTGTTTTTGGTTTAATGTTTATCCTGCTGGTGCGCTCCACCCTTAAATGATCTTAGTGACTAATAGGACTGGCAGCTCGCTCACTTAGCAGATGCGAGGTCTCCTTACTGGCTTGTTTTTTGTGCCTTCTGCTAAGTTGCAGTTGCAGACAAATCGAGACTAAGGAACTTCTTTAAATCAATGAAAATAAGCCACAATGCACTTGCTCTCTGATTTTCACGTTGGCCTGGAACGGGGGCCTCACCTACAAGTCATATGGTCAGTGAGTGGTTTTATGTCCCCTGACAGGGGGCCCTCCCCTGCCACCATGGGTGACTCAGAAGGCAGGGAACAGGAAGTCATGAGATTCATGTGACAAGCCATTGGCCTTCACCAGGACAAACAAAGCAGGTGGGATGTCTCACCCCAGCCCTCCAGCTTTATGTTGCATTTTGGAGATTTTTTTTTTTTTTCCCTCCTCCAATTGCTTTGAATTTTCTCTTTGACCTAATTTCATCTGCGGAAAAATGCTGCCCGGAAGGGCCTGCTGAGATTTTGTCTGGGCCTGCCTCCCTGAGGAAGGCCAGCAATCTGTTTGCACACGAAGAATGGAAAAAATGTTTCTGTGCTTCAGAGATTACTGGCCACACTCTTCCCAACATGAATCAATTCCTTCCAGCAGGGCTCATTTTCATTAGCTGGGAGAATGAAGCTGTCAGGATTCAGTAGTCGAGCTCGAGATTTTGAGAGACCATACTCGGTACTTTTCTCCGCCAGGTTTAAGTCTTTGTTTTGCAAGGTGTGGCCTAAGGGCCACCTACAGGAGGATCACTGAGATTAAGGAACGGTTATCTCTAGAGAAGGACCTGGGTATCTGATTTTAACTAGCAGTGCAACTCGTTTGCATGCACAGAATGAACTCGGCTAAATCCGAGTTCGCACGCTTTCATTAGCAACGGCCAGAGGGGGCAGTCCTAGGGAAGAGCCGTGTTGTTAATGTCACCCTGTCCTCACCTCTCTGTTTGCCCGTCCTCCTCAAAACGCCACTTGTAACAGTGTAGTGTGTCCCCCTAGAAGGAAAGAGTGGAGAGAGGAGGAGCTAAGGAAACCGCAATGTTCTCTCTGGATTGTCCTGGTGTAGGAATGAGCCACCCAGGGGCCCCTAAAATAGGCATTTCTGAAAGGACTGGTTTTAGAAAGCAGTGGACTAAAATGCTCAAGAATCACTGAGGAAGGAGCACCTGAGTGGCTCAGTCGGGTAAGCGTCTGCCTTTGGCTCAGGTCATGATCTCTGGGTCCTGGGATCGAGCCTGCTCAGCAGGGAGCCCGATGCGGGACTCGATCCAGGCACTCCAGGATCATGACCTGAGCCGAAGGCAGTTGCCCAACCAACTGAGCCACCCAGGCGCCCCAATAAAAACTTTTTTTAAAGTATGTTTTTAATAACATAAAGGTTGTATTTGCCTATTTCGTGTGTTGACTTTCGCACTCATTGTCCAAAATCAATGTTGGTTAAAACTGATGGCCTGGGTAACTTAGTGGATAGTGGTGTGTTTACTGAGATAGAAAACATGGGAAGACTAGCCTAAGGGGAAGGGGAGACTTTGGTTTTGGATATGTTGATTTTGCGGTGTCTGTGGGACATCCACATGGAGTTGGTATGAAGGCATTTATGGATAAGCTCAGCAGAGAGCTTTGAACTGGATGTCTGTACAATCAACTCTTCCCTATAGGCGAAACGGGTAGCAATTACGCTTCTTACCTACACCCTAATTCTCCCACGTAAGTTACATCTCTCATACATTCTTTTTTTGGCCCAACGATACATAGTCAAGGATACACTTACCATCATGTAACCTTGGACAAGTTACAAAAGCCTCTGTGTTTCTCAATTTTCTCATCTATAACACGAGGGTAAAGAACTTTTATTATTGCTGTAAGGATTAAAGGACTTAATGCATGTTAAATGCTAAGAATAGTGCATGGGGGGCGCCTGGGTGGCTCAGATGGTTAAGCGTCTGCCTTCGGCTCAGGTCATGATCTCAGGGTCCTGGGATCGAGTCCCGCATCGGGCTCTCTGCTCCTTGGGAGCCTGCTTCTCCCTCTGCCTCTCTCTCTCTGTCTCTCATGAATAAATCTTTAAAAAAAAAAAAAAAAAAAAGAATAGTGCATGGGACACAGAAGCACCTGTACTTTTCTTTGTAGTACTTAACACAATTGTTAGCATATAAAATGGTCAGGTTATGAGGTCTGTGAGAGTTTGGGTCTGCATCTCTGCAGTATCCCTGGCACTGGTACATGGTAGATGCTCAATACATGTTTATTTGATGAATGCATAAGTATATTTTTCAGAGTCATGGTTGCACCATTGTGAATTCCATTCCATATTTTTTTTTAAAGATTTTTATTTATTTATTTGAGACAGAGAGAATGAGAGAGAGAGAGAGCACATGAGAGGGGAGAGGGTCAGAGGGAGAAGCAGGCTCCCTGCCGAGCAGAGATCCCGATGCGGGACTCGATCCAGGGACTCCAGGATCATGACCTGAGCCGAAGGCAGTTGCTTAACCAACTGAGCCACCCAGGCGCCCTCCATTCCATATTTAAGCTGCCCTTGATTTAACTCAGATCAACAGGTTGGATAAGTTCACTGTGACTTGTTCTTTGCTTTGTACTGTGTTATTTCGTCCAAAATTCCTATGATGGCGCACATACACAAGGGGTCAGTAAGTGTTTGGGGGTTGGTTTATTGAATGATCCTGGACTCTTGTCCCAGCTTTGCTTGTTGGCAGATACAAGGCAAAGAGAAAAATTAGGGAAGTAACTCAGGTTACAGAGGTCAAATCATCACTTGGACTTTTTGCAGTATAGTCTGCCATCCATTGGAACCTCCCTGCTTTTGTCCACCACTGGTCTGAAAAATCAGATAGCCCTAGGCAGGAGCCTAATGACCAGTTACTGACTATTTCATTATCTCAAGTACTATAGATAGCATTAAATTCCATACATGCCCCAAATCAGGTAGTAGTGTAATCAAAAGTATCTATTTCATCTTGTGTTTTGCACATGGATGGGTAAATATTCACTATTGTTTGTTGTGCCAAAATCATAACTATATCAGAGCACCAATAATTCACTAGCTGTGTAGCTTTGGGTATGTTATTTCTCTCTAGAAGTAAATTTCTCATTGATAAAATTAAGAGCTTGGATTCTGGTCTAAGGTTTCTTTCATTTCTAACATCTTTTTTTCCCTTCTATATACTTCAGTGCACCAGACGCCAAAATTAATTTTTGTTCAGCTTTCACCTCTATTCACAGGGGAAAAATAAGTTTCCATCTTTCCATATATCTGTAGGTAAACTTTTTTTTTATTTGCTTATGTTACTACAACAGACTTTTCCTTGAAAACAGAATACTGAAAATATAGACTTCTTTTTCTGTTTGGCCATTAGATGTCGCTCAACATCCAGGAAGTGTAAGAAACCAGGCGTGTATTCTAAAAACCCTTTTTGGTCCCCCAGGACCCACCCCTTCCCACGGTCTGAATCTGTGGTTTGCTTAGTCATGGATTCCTATTTGTGCATCAGTGCCTCGCTGTATGTAACCCAAAATCCCCTCAGCCACCCAGAAAACATGTTTTCCAACTGTCCTGATTTTGCCATTTCAGTCAACACAGAGTTGGTGAACATTTGGCTTCCTACATACCAGGATCAAGACACTCCATGGCTGAATTCCTTCCAGGCCTAGCTCACATGTCAACTCCTCTGCGAAGCCTCATCTGACCCTCCTTCCTAACCCAGAGTACTGCAGGAAAATCTTTGTCACAATGCTTTTGTATTGTGTTTATTTACAAATCTCTGAAGGGATTCCAAATCTCCTTCATAATATCCAATCAATGTACACAGAGAAGCCATTTTTACTCAGGAGATTGACAAATAGCCACCATTTTGTTTTTTATTTTTAAGATTTTACTTATTTAATTGTCAGAGAGAGAGAGCGAAAGCACAAGCAGGGGGAGTAGCAGGCTGAGGGAGAAGCAGGCTCCTCACTGAGCAGGGAGCCCAATGTGGGACTCGAGCCCAGGACCCCAGGATCATGACCTGAACTGAAGGCAGACGCTTAACCGACTGAGCCACCCAGGCGTCCCTCCACAGTTTTGATAATATACTTGGTTGAGGGTAACAGGCATTCTCATACATTCTTTGTGGGAGTGTATACTGGTTTATGCTTTCTGGAAGACACTTTGGCAATATCTGCCAAGATTTTAAATAGACAGCAATTCTTCTAGACATTTGTCCTAGTGATAGATAATACTTGCACACATGCACAAATATCTCTATAAGAAGATATACTGCAAAATTGTGGCAGCAAAAGACTAGAAATGACCTAAATGTCCATTAACAGGGAACTGGTTAAATTGTACATCTTACAGTGAATTACCATGCAGCTGTTAAAAGAAGGAAGTGTATTTATAGGTGTCAATATAAAATTATCTGCAAAATATATCATTACAAAATGGCAAGGGGGGGCGCCTGGGTGGCTCAATTGGTTAAGCATCCAGCTCTTGATTTCAGCTCAGGTCATGATCTTATGGGTCACGAAATCGAGCCCCACATGGAGCTCTGTGCTCAGGGGAGAGTCTGCTTAAAAGATTCTCTCCCTCTACCCCTCCCCCAACTCATTCTAGGAAACATTCTCTCTCTCAAATAAATATTTTTTAAAAACCCTAGGAAGTAGGCATTTATTGTTATCACCGTATTACAGATAAAACTGAGGCAGAGAGAAGTGAAATAATTTGTCCAAATGCTAGTTATTAGAAGAACTGATATTTAAACCCAGATAGTCTTGATTTCAGGAGACTAGCTCTTAATCATTACACCCCATTTATGTGTTGTAGTGCAGGAGATCTAGGGGTGCTTTAGAAAAGCCTGGTAATGCGGGCTGTATCTGGCAGGAGAATTGGGAGCTAAAGACCAAGGATGGAAGAGAGATTTTCTTCCCATTCTACACCAGTGCTTCTCAGCCTTGGCTGCCTATTAGGATCACCTGGAGAGCTTTTTTTTTTTAAAGATTTTATTTATTTTTTTTGACAGAGAGAAACACAGCGAGAGAGGGAACACAAGCAGGGGGAATGGGAGAGGGAGAAGCAGGCTTCCCACGGAGCAGGGAGCCCGATTCCAGGACTCTGGGATCATGACCTGAGCCGAAGGCAGACGCTCAACGACTGAGCCACCCAGGCGCCCCAGCTGGAGAGCTTCTAAAATTCCTGTTGCCTGGGCCCGTTTCAGGTGAAATAGATGATGAGACTCTCTGGGAGAAGGGCCCAGGCACTGGTATTTTATTCAAAGCTTCCCGAGTGATTCAAATGTGAAGTTGGCCTTAAGAATCACTTTCTTTACCTTTTTGTATCATTTGAATTAAAAAAAAAACACAAAAAACATTTTTGGGGGGCGCCTGGGTGCCTCAATCGGTTAAATGTCCAACTCTTTTTTTTTTAAGATTTTTTTTTTAAAGATTTTATTTATTTATTTGAGAGAGAGAATGAGATAGAGAGAGCATGAGGGGGGGAGGGTCAGAGGGAGAAGCAGACTCCGCGCCGAGCAGGGAGCCCGATGCGGGACTCGATCCCGGGACTCCAGGATCATGACCTGAGCCGAAGGCAGTCGCTTAACCAACTGAGCCACCCAGGCGCCCTTTTTTAAAAGATTTTATTTATTTATTTGACACACACAGAGAGAGAGCACAAGTAGGCAGAGAGGCAGGCAGAGGGAGAGGGAGAAGCAGGCTCTCCACTGAGCAGGGAGCCCGACGTGGGGCTCAATCCCAGGACTCCGGGATCATGAGCTGAGCCGAAGGCAGCCGCTCAACTGACTGAGCCACCCAGGTGCCCCCAAGTGTCCAACTCTTGATTCTGGCTCAGGTCACGGGGTGGTGAGATCTAGCTCTGCTTGGGACTCCGCACTCTCCTGCTCCCTCTGCTCCTCCCCCTGCTCACTCTCTCTCTAAATAAGTAAATAAAATCTTCAAAAAAAGAAAAAAAAAATGTTAAGTAGGCTCCACACCCAAGGTGGGGCTTGAGCTCACAACCCCAAGATCGAAAATCACTTGCTCTACTGACTGAGCCAGTCAAGCACCCTTTAATTTTAATTTTACTTTTAATTTTTTGTGAGTAAAGCAATAGAAGTTTATTAAAGATACAGAAAAAGTTCTCAAGAGTGAGAGGGGTCCCCACAGGGTGGCCCCAATTTTTTTTTTAAGTAAACTCTATGCCCAACATGGGACTTACATTCATGAACCCGAGATCGAGAGTTGCATGCTCTGCTGACTGAGCCAGACAGGGGCCCCTGAATTTTTTTTTTTGAACAATAGTGTTACTTTAAAAAGAATCTCACAAGGGAGCATTATGTCTTATAACACAGATCTCTGGAGAACATAGTTTCCTGGTTGACACACTTCTTTATTGTGCAAAAAATGATCTCTTTGAAATGTGATGTATTAGATGGGTTAATTTAGCAAAAACAAAACATTTAGATTTTTGCCAAAACTTCTTTATATACATACTTCAATTGTCAAATTACCCGTAACCCGATATAATTGAGTTTATTCTATTTCCTTATAATAATATAAAAAGCCTTCTGGCCTAACATGTCCTTAATATAATATTGATTTGTCAGCTATATCTGTTTCTTACTAAAATAGTGGCCATCGGGCGCCTGGGTTGTTAAGCGTCTGCCTTCGGCTCAGGTCATGGTCCCAGGGTCCTGGGATCGCGCCCCGCATCGGGCTCCCTGCTCAGCCAGGAGCTTGCTTCTCCCTCTCCCACTCCCCCTGCTTGTGTTCCCTCTCTTGCTGTCTCTCTCTGTCAAATAAATAAATAAAATCTTTTAAAAAAATTAAAAAATAAAAAATAAAATAGTGGCCAACAGAATTATTTAAATATATCTTATTTTTCTGTTCCTGGCATCTTCATTCCTCTTTCCTTCATTGTATTATTTTGCACAAAAGCAGCTTTGTGGTCTCATGTATAAAAGAGCAGAGGTGCCAGGGGTCCCTGGGTGGCTCAGATGGTTGAGCGTCTCCTTCTGCTCAGGTCATGATCCACAGGTCCTGGGATCGAGCCCCATGTCGGCCTCCTAGCTTGGTGGGGAGTCTGCTTCTCCCTCTCCCTCTGCCTCTCCCCCGTTTGTGCTCTCTCTCTCTCTCTCTCTCAAATAAATAAATAAATCTTAAAAAAAAAAAAAAGAGTGGTGGTTCCATAAGTCAAAAAGAAGTTAGCAATTTACAGATAAAATGCTTTCAGAAGGGCGCCTGGGTGGCTCAGTTGGTTAAGCAACTGCCTTCGGCTCAGGTCATGATCCTGGAGTCCCGGGATCGAGTCCCGCATCGGGCTCCCTGCTCAGCGAGGAGCCTGCTTCTCCCTCTGACCCTCCCCCCTCTCATGTACTCTCTCTCATTCTTGCTCTCTCAAATAAATAAATAAATCTTTTTAAAAAAAATGCTTTCAGAAATGATTTAAGTTCGTTAGTCATAATTCATCCTGTTGATGTATAACAGCTAAACATGGGCTTTCCAGAAAACTCCAACGAAGTAGGACACACCTTTTTTTTTTTACCCAGGGGTAAAAATTTCATGCCAGGTCAATAATTAACAGGTCTTAGGCTCATAAACTGAAAAGATTTGGGATGAGGCAGGATGATGGTAAGCTTGAGTGCATGTTTGGCAGGCTTGAGTTGGGGAAGGCAAATGTTGGCCTGAGAGAAGACAGGTGGTGCTAAGCACGGCAGCTAGTAGGTAGGTGATCAAAGGCCCAGTGATACCCCAAGACCCGTGGGTAGTCCCTACCCCCTTACAGTGGGTGGCTTTTTGATCATTAAATTGACATTCTCTGAGGTATTTCTTTCTCCTCTTGGGAAAAAAATCTGGTATTCACCACTTCCACCCACTTTCATTCCTCAGAGTGTTGCTGCTTATACCTGAGCAGTGCTTTAAAATCACTTTTAACTGGTTGTGTATTTTACAATTTGCACAGGGAAACTGAGGCACAGTCGAAGACTGTCCTATGAAGTTGAGTGCTCCAGCCTAACCTACCACACATTTCAGTACGGAACCTTGAGTGTAATCATGGTCATGGTGAACTTTGGTTTCATCAGATGAAGACTGAATATCAGCACTGCAATTTGTGTGTGTGTGTGTGTGTGTGTGTGTTTTTAGAGAGAGAGTGTGTGGGCATGTGTGCGAGTGCGAGGTGGGGGGAAGGGTGGAGGGAGAGGGAGAGAGAATTTTTTTTTTTTTAAAGATTTTATTTATTTATTTGAGAGAGAGAGAATGAGAGAGAGCAAGCACATGAGAGGGGGGAGGGTCAGAGGGAGAAGCAGACTCCCCGCCGAGCAGGGAGCCTGATGCGGGACTCGACCCAGGGACTCCAGGATCATGACCTGAGCCGAAGGCAGTCGCTTAACCAACTGAGCCACCCAGGTGCCCCAAGAGAGAGAATCTTAAGCAGGCTCCCCACCAGCGCAGAACCCAAAAAGGGGCTCAGTCTCACAACCCGGAGATCATGACCTGAGCTGAAATCAAGAGTCGATTGCTCAACCAACAGGCCACCCAGGTACCCCTCAGTACTGCAATTTTTATTTAACCACAGGTGGATTACTTATTTGTTCTCTCACTTTTTTTTTTTTTTAAGATTTTATTTATTTGTCAGAGAGAGAGAAGGAGAGAGAGACAGAGAGCAAGCACAAGCAGGGGGAGTGGCAGGCAGAAGGAGAAGCAAGCTCCCCGCGTAGCAAGGAACCCGGATGCAGGACTTGATCCCAAGACCCTGGGATCATGACCTGAGCCGAAGGCAGCCATTAACCTACTGAGCCACTCAGGCGTCTCTCACTCTTTTTTTTAGATAAACTCTATACCCAGTGTGGAGCTTGAACTCATGACCCCGAGATCAAGATTTATATGCTCAGGGTGCCTGGTCTGGCTCAGTTGGTTAAGGGACTGGCTCTTGATTTCAGCTAAGGTCTTGATCTCAGCTCAGGTCTTGATCTCAGGGTCATGAGTTCAAGCCCCATGTTGGGCTCCATACTGGGTGTGGAGCCTACTTAGGGAAAAAAAAAAAGGAAGAGTGAAAAAAGAGTCTCATGTTCCACTGACTGAGCCAGCCAGCTGCCCCCTTAATAGTTCTCATTTTTTAAAATTTATTTAAGTAATCTCTGTACCCAACATGGGGCTTGAACTCACAACCCCGAGATCAGAGCCTCACACTCTTCCAACTGAGCCAGCCAGTCACCCCTGTTCTCATTTTTTAAGTTAAAAAAGCCTTTCAATAAGAGGCTCTCATTTACTTCTCGTAGGGTTGTTACCAGAAAAAGAGAAACCCAGTTACATTCTAAATATTTCTTGCCACCTCAACAACAGATCTAAAACAATGGTGGGCTACAATAAAAATAGAATCATGGAAAATATGCAATGCTAATTTAGCACAGAACACTTATAACCAATTTGATATGCCACCAGAGCAACTAAACTTTCATTGAATAAATGGTTATTGAATGTCTGCCTTTTTGTTTAATTTTCCTCCTGATTTATAGTTAATAAATGTATTTGGATACTGTGTGTCCTATGTGTCAGGCAATATGGTAGGCACTTTCATGTGTCACCTCATTTAAGCTTTCCTCTGGCTTCCCACTTGGATTCCCCTCCTCCAAACTGCCTTTTTCCTCCTGGTAGCTCATATTTTGCCTCTGACTCCTATTCCTTTCCTCTGTTATTTACTCTGTTCCCATTAGTTTTCTCTCTGTTTCACCACTCAGTCCTTGGACACTGTTATTTTTTCTGGGACCCCGCCTCCATGCCATCTTTTGCCTCTTTGCCTGCTTTCTGTGTATATTGATCAATGTGAAGAAAATTCATAGGAAAGTTACAAATAGGTTTTCTTAAAACACCTTTTTAAAAGATCTATCTATTTATCTTAGAGAGAGAGCGCACAAATGGGGGGAGGTGCAGAGGGAGAGAGAGAGAGAGGAGCATCTCTAGTAGACTCCCCGCCAAGCACGGAGCCCACCATGGGGCTTGATCTTAGGACCCTGAGATCATCACGACCTGAGCCAAAAGCAGGAGTTGGATGCTTATCCAACTGAGCCACCCAGGTGTAGAAGTTCTAATTACCACCAACAATGTATGAGTTCTTGGTGTCCATATACTCACCATTTAAAACATTGTAGCTGGGACGCCTGGGGGGTTCAGCTGGTTAAGCGTCTGCCTTCGGCTCAGGTCATGATCCCAGGGTCCTGGGATCAATCCCCTCATCAGGCTCTCTGCTTGGGGAAGCCTGCTTCTCCCTCTCCGTTTTCGTCTGCCCGCCGCTCCCCCTGCTTGTGCGTGCTCTCTCTCTCTCTCTGACAAATAATAATAAATTAAACATTGTAGCTACTCTGCTGGGTATGTTTTGGTACCTCATTCACTTTTACGTTGCAATTTCCTGATGGCTAGTGATGTTGAGCTCCTTTTCCTATGCTCCTGGCCACTCACTTATCTTCTTTGGTGAAGTGACCATCCAAATCTTTTGCCTATTTATTTTATTTTTTAAATTTATTTATTTGACACAGAGAGAGCACAAGTAGGGGGAGCGGCAGAGGGAGAGGGAAAAGCAGGCCCCCCGCCGAGCAGGGAGCCCGACGCAGGGTTCCATCCTAGGACCCTGGGATCATGACCTGAGCAGAAAGCAGACGCCCAACGACTGAGCCACCCAGGCGCCCCTCTTTTGCCCATTTTAAAAATGAGTTTTTTGTCTTTTTATTATTGAATCGTAGGAATTCCTTATATATCTTGGATACCAAACCTTTATCTGATACATGCTTTGCTAATATTTATTCCCCCATGTGTGGTTTGCCTCTTCACATCCTTAAGGGTGTCATTTGATGACCAGAAGTTTTCAGGGTTTTTTGTTTTTTTTGTGTTTTTTTAGATTTTATTTATTTATTTTAGAGAGCAAGAATGGGGGGAGGAGCAGAGGCAGAGGGACAAGCAGACTCCACACTGACTGCAGAGCCTAACACAGGGCTCCATCGCAAGACCTCGAGATCATGAACTGAACCGAAATCAAGAGTCGGACACTTAACCCACTGAGCCAACCAGGCGCCCCTTGTTATGAGTTTTTCATTTTATTGTGCTGTGATCTGAGGATCTGGTTATATAATATTGATTTTTTTTATTTTTGGACACCTTTTTGGGTGACTACATTGTCAGTTTTACTAAATGATCATTGTGTGCTTTAAAAGTATGTTTTTTTCTCTAATTGTTGGCTTCAGAGCTCTCTCCTAGTCCTTTGAGGAAGTGTTTTGTGTTGTACAAATTTCATACCCTTAAAATATTTTTTTGGCATAAGTTCTCATTTTTTGAAATATGTTGTCATCTCCTAGCTTGTCATCCTTGTGGGATGGCAAGGAGGCCAGTGTGTGACTCAAACACAATAAGGGGGAGAGGAGTAGGAGTTGAGGTCAAAGAAGCAATAGGGCCAGATCACGTCTTCAAGGCTCTGGATTTTACTATGAGTGAGTTGAGCCATCATTAAGGGTTGTGAGCGGAGGATTACACAGATGTGCTGAGAACAGAATAGGATGTGGGGGTGGGGTTCTGTAAGAGACTATTGCAGAAGGCCAGACAAGAGAAGATGATGGTTTGGTTTAGGGTGTATAGAAAGAAAAGATGAGGGGCCCCTGGGTGGCTCAGATGTGAAGTGTCTGCCTTCAGCTTAGGTCATGATCCCAGGGTCCTGGGATCGAGCCCCACATCAGGCTCCCTGCTTGACGGGGAACCTGCTTCTCCCTCTCCCACTCCCCAGGCTTGTGCTCCTGCTCTCACTCTCTCTCTCTGTCAAATAAATAAATAAAATCTTTAAAAAAAAAAAAGAAAGAAAAGATGAGGAAGGTCTGAATTCTGGAAATATTTTGATAATAATGCCAAGAGGCAACAGATTTTAGTTAATAGTTTAAATGTGGGGTGTGAGAGAAAGAGAGGATTCAAGGATGATTCTAAGATTTTTGGTCAGAACTATTGCAAGGATAAAGTTACTGATTAGCAGGGTGGGGGTGAGGAGATATATATGTATGTTATATATATAAATAAATATAAATATCTGTATATATATCTGTATTTTTATATATATACAGTTGTGCAAGAGAAAAATGATATATGTATATATACAGATGATATATATACAGATATATATATACAGATTTTATACATATGTATGTGTGTGTGTGTGTGTATATATATATATATATACATATCTGTAAGCTCTATACAGGAATAGCCCGTATCTTCTTTCTTTGCAACCTCTCAATAGCCTTCATTATCAGAATCCCAACAAATATAATAATGTTAACAGTTAATATGTATCCAGTATTTTTGTGCCAGGCACAGTACCATTAATGTAAATGTAAATTTAATCTTTTAATGTACATTTATATTTGATCATTTAATCTTTACACAAACCTAGGTGATAGGTCCTATTGTTATCCTCATTTAGACGTGGACAACTGAGCCCTGTAAAAGTGAAATAACTTGTTCAAGTTTGCATAACTAGTCAAAAGGAAAGCTGTTTTCTTTTTCCTTTTGTAAATTTTCTCCAGATATAGCTCCTTACTTTTTCTTTAAAAACCATTCTTTGTCTTAATTTTTGAACAGATGACAGTTATGTAGTTTAAAAATGAAATGACAAGTTTCTCTTTCAAATGTTTTTTCTCAGCCATCCACTTCCCCTCCCCCTGACAATCAATCTTATTAGTTTCTTGAGTATTCTTTCAGAGATATTCTATTTCCTAAACAAGCAGATATAAAATAGAACATAGTTTCATCCTTTTTGTGTTTTTCACAAAGGGTAACGTCCTTTATACACTGCTTTGTACCTTGTTTTTCCACTTGGATAACTTTCTACGTGATTATACCATAATTTACTTAACAGGTCCCCTATTGGGAGACACTTAGTATACGTCTAGTCATTTGTTATTATCAACAGTTCTGCAGTGAATTACCTTGTATATATACCACTGGCCAGGGTGAAACCTGGTACCAAAACCTTGATCTGTCTGACCTTAAAGCTACTTGACCTCCCGCAGCGCACTGCCTCCCCATATGTTGCTGATTGATTCGAGAGGGTGATTCTTCTTAACTCCTCTCGATTTTATGAGAACATGTCTTCACCCCTGTGACTCTTGGCTTCCAGCTCCAGGTGTAAATGTTGGAGGATGGCAGGGTGCTTGTCTCATGAAGTCGAAGAATGAATCTTGCGGACACAAAAGGGTGAAGTCAAAGTTTATTAAGTGAAGGTGAGAGCAGAAAGGAAAGAAAAAGCTCTCTAGAGTGCGAGGGGTCCCAGAATGGGTTGCCGCTGAGGGCCTTTAGGGGAGTCTTGTCTTGAGAACTGACTGGGAAGCTTGTGGCCTTGAGATTCTGGTGTCTTGGATGTTCTCTTATCTCTTGTTCTGCTCTGCGTCAGTGTCTCCTCTTGCCAGGAATAGTTCCAGAACCCAGTCAGGGGAACCAGGGGCCTCCTCTCTCTCTTGCCTAGACTTTCACCCCTTCCCTATCCTTTACCCCTTCCCTGTTCAAGGGACAGGATGTGTGGGCAGAAAGAGCTGTACTGGGATTGTGAGGAGTGACTGTGTACTTTTTAATTAGTGGGGGTGAGGGGTAGCGCGAGTCTCCAAGGAATCTGGAAGCAAGATTTTCAGGACCCTGAGGGGCCAGCTGCTGCCAAGATAAGGTTCCTTTTAAACAGAAAGGTACGAAGGCAGCCACGAGTTCCGGAAGAAGGTCACGCTCTGCATGTTTCAGGTGTCTTTCAGTGGGCTGCAAGCTGTAAGGAGATTTTAATTTAAGCTACATTTCTTTTGCCTTTGTTTCCCTCATCATAATCACTTCTGAACACCTCTTACATTTATAAACACTCAGTCTCCTCAGGGGACCCTCATCCACACTCCTATGACCCTGATGACAGAGTCTAGAAAAGGGAACTCATAAACTCAGAGCACTTGAGAAAGATTTTCTTTGCTTTTTGGTTTAAGGCAAATGTACTCCGGGACGTAACCCAGAGGCTGAAAATGTCTAGGGCAAATAACCTTTTCTAAAGTGAGACAGAGATCTGACTCCTGCAAAGACAGATTGCACATCAGTATCTTGAGCAATGTATCACATCATCCTGGCATTTAACATTCAACATTTTTCTCTTGCACAACTTTTCACTGTGCATGGGACTAACTTTGTTCCAGATTTGAGTCATTTCCTGTTAAGTTTTACATCCACCTTGTGGTGCTCAAAGGTTTCCCGGTCATATAAATGAATACCTTAGCAACTCTAACTAGCTCTGAACTTTGGTCTAGTTTGTGTTGCAATGACATGCACTCCTCTGTGAACTTTCACCTAGATACTGGATTCCCTGAAATTATTAATAGTACTGTATATGGGCCTAATAATTCTTTTTAATACTGTATATTGATCCTTGAGACAACTAAATACTTCATAAACGTTATTAGCACATGCATTTACAGTTAAAAAAATTTTAAAAAACCCAAAAAATAAAGTTAAAACCACTCTTCCAAAAAAAAAATAAATAAATAAAACCACTCTTCCATCTCAGCCGTAGAAAACAGCACTTGCTTATCTTTTTCTTTCTTTCTTTCTTTCTTTCTTTCTTTCTTTCTTTCTTTCTTTCTTTCTTTCTTT